>NW_016157347.1:0-196234 GCF_001687245.7 Rhagoletis zephyria | reverse complement strand
TTTTTTTTTTTTTTTTTTTTTTTTTTTTTTTTTGTTTGGCGCAGAACAATTCCTCTTCGGTTCGTTTCGCAGTCAGTTAGTCGCCAATTTAATAGTAGCATACTTTTCAACTCTAAACAGACAAACGTTGCGCATAAAATAAAATCAAGTAAAAAGGAAATAGCGAAAAAAAAACAAAAAAAAACATATCGAGAACAATCACGACACTAACAATATAGATTACAAAAACAATAGCAAGAATTACGCGATAGCTGCAAAGCTTTATCCCCAAGCCAGTTGTCGTTGGAGTTCAAGATTATATTTGTGTAAGTGTTTGTGCCAACAGCTGGTAGCCAAGCATTGAGCCAACTCTGTACATTCAAATAGGCGCCACAGTTGCGTCACTATGGCGCAGCAGCGTTATGGGTTGGCTAAGCCACCACCACCAGCGCTACGTCACCATTGCGGCTTGAGCGGGCATTGTGGCGCGACGGATGCGGAAGTGTCTCCGACTTTGTTTGTGCTTCCGTTTGTGGAAATTTTAGATTTCACTACTTTTTTTTCTGCTGCCATCATGTGCTATTAATATTTCAGCTGCTCAATTTTTGCCACTGCCACACATGCAAGTAGATACATACACAGTCGTATAACGCTATTGTTTTTGTAGGTACTTTGTATTTTACAGATATACATACATTAATTTCGTTTGTAGTCTTCTTGCTCTACGGCAACGCATAAATTTCTAGTTTATTGTAGTTTAGTTGTGACTTCAATTGCCAACCGACCACGCTGATGCGGATTGCCTTTAGGGAAGCCCGCCGCACAAAACAAATGTGCAGATACATACACATGCAAGTTTTTGAAACTGTGGCCCAGCAGCCAAAAGGAGTGGCTAGACTATTTTCTGGGTTATGATAAACTTCAAACTATCTGCTGTCTAATGTTAAGTAATGACCGAATTTTCTGCATCGAATCGGTTCTTAGAGACTCCCATCCGGGTCTATACGTGGCTCTTCCTAGTGTGGGGCTTCAGATACAAAAAGCTCTCCGTCACAGAATATATGCAATCTGGGCATTCCTAGATGAGTCCGGCGCATTCAAAAGTGTCTCTGCTGACCCACCTCCATAGATTATTTAGAGATAGCTCGAAAATCGTATACATTGCGGATAGTATTGAAGAATGGAGTTCATAGAGTTAGGAACAGTTATCCAAAATAATTAATATCCTAGTCACAAGGATCAAAAACGTCACCTTGTTTTAAAAGTTAAAATTTTTGAATCTTCGTATAATATATTAATTACGAGAAAAATCTTTTTTCGTCTTTCGGGATGATTATATAAAGATGAAAATGGCTTACGTTTTCTGCTAATAATAATATGGGACTGCCGCCCTGTTGGTAACGGGTTCAAAACCTGTGACATGGACTTTATTTTTTTTATTTTTTTTAGTTATATTTACAGATTCTATTTACAGTAGCGTAAAGCGACGCGCTATACATTACTTTCGTATGACCTCGCTGTGGAGAAATTTTTGCATCTTTCCGTGCATGGGTTATAGGGGCTATCCATTACTTTTTGCATTCCCTGACATTACCTTTCCCCACTGGGTATGTAGATACATTCGAACGTAGGTAGCTGCATGTGTGCGCATTTTTATTTTTTTCTCGCCCCATCGTCTCTCCCTCGTCGGCGACTCACTTTAAGCAAGAAGCTAAAAACTTTGCTGGCGCCAGACTTACTGACGCGCCCGGCAGTCAAGTTGCGTGGCTGCTGACGTTGGCAACATCTTCCTCAAATTGAATGTTGTTATTTCAGTTTTTTTGGTTTTTCATTCGAAGTTTCCAACTCCAATTGTTGTCGTGCTTTTGATTTTGCTTTTTTGCGTTGCCAAATTTTTTGAGATATTTGCTTTGCAGGAGTATGGCAGTCATTTGAAGTTTTCAGTTTACTTTTACTGGCATACTAACTGTTTTTTGACGATTGTTGTCATCACCGTAAATATTTTGGATGTTCTTCGTCTTTGGGAGTTGTTGTTATGATGGCGCTCATTATTCGCATAGTTTTCATACTTTTCTCCAAATAATGTTGCCTTTATTCTGCCTTGTGCAAGGGCTGTCAAATTTTCGTGCTCTTTTCTCAGCATCTTCACATGCATGTTAATTTATGTTGTAGTTGCAAACAAGAATAAGGTAAAAAAAGGTGTAATTTGAAGTGGCGCCCAGCACTCTAATGTTCTATCGCAGTGAAAGAGCTGCTTTTACAATCCAACAATTCGAATAGCTTAATCCGAAAAAGAACCGGTTTAGCCAAACTTTAGTATGCCAAGTTTTTACGAGACCACAAATTCATGTCCACTTTGTAAATGGCAAAACCATTATGTCGAGTTTTTAAGTGGCCAAATACTCGCAAGTGTCCAAAAATCTTTTACCATTTTCGAATTATCAACCACTTTTTCCAGTGACGTAAAATTTATGTGCGATTTATAATTGACCAAGAAATTAGGTCTACGTTTTTTTCTATTTTTAAAGTGGCCAAGTGTGTATGTGCAGCTTTCAAAAATACAAAAAATTATTTCGTGTTTTCAAATTGCCGTATATAATTTTTTCAGTTATACATACATATAGTGCACGAACCAAAAATTTATGTTTAGTCTTAAAGTGGCCAGAAATTTATGTCCAGTTTTCTAAATTACTAAAAATTTATGTTTAGTTTTAAAACTACCAGAAATTTATATCCAAATTTTAAAAGGCCAAAAATTCATAAATGGCCGGTTTTAAAATGGCCAAAACTTTCTGTATGTCCAGTTTTTAGTTAACAAAAATTATTTTCGGTTTGGAAATTTCTAGCTTTTAAAAAAATTTTTTGAAGAAACCATGAAGAACATCACAAAAAATGCAGTCTTTTAATAAAACTATTTTCAGCTTTGTTTTTTCCTTAGCATGTCAAACATCTCAATGCGATTTTTGTATAAATGCAATTTCAGACAAATTTTCTACTTACCATTAGAATTACAAAAATATAAAAATAAATGAAAAGCATCAAACTTCAATGGCTGCAATTGAAAAAAAAACGTCAAGCAACAACAATGACATTTACATGCATTACTATTATTGACTCTAAAAATTTAAATCGATTAAATCCGCAATGATTGAAATGACTACAGCTTTGCTATTGTTGTCATTTACGAGTATGTAAACACTTTCGTTTTCCCATTCAATGTCAGTGCACGAAATTATAAAATATTAATTTCTCTTTGATTTTTACGTTGACAGTAGAACAAAAAACATTTTGAAGTGCAAGTGAAAAAAAAAAGAAACAGCATGGTGGAATAATAACAAGGTGTTGTCAGTAGCGACGTGTTTGTTGTAATTTTGACAACATCGGCATGCTTATTTTCAGTGCTGCCGATCTTAATTTTTATAGTACTATTCGTTGGGAAATAGTATCTAAAATCTCCATTTAGTAGTACCGCGATTTTTAAAGAACTTGGTGTTTTTAGAACGATATTAATATTTAAAATTGATGGATTTGTATAATTTTTGTCCTCAAAATATAAAATATAAAAGATATCGTGGTTATCAATGGAAAAACATGTACACAAAAATCGTATGGAAAGGCGATTTTTTTATATTGAATATCTTTTGCTGCATTGTCATAATATCGAGCCAAATGGACTACTGATACACTAGAATATAGCGGTTAAATTACGATTTCGCTTATATTATCGATATTTATGTGTTATAATCTATTTAAAAAATCATTAATAGTCTTATAGGAAATTGCTTTATTTTACGGCCTTTACTTTTTTATAACTTACAATATATGTCCAAGCTGTGTGGAGCTGACGATACAAACATATATTCAGGCTTATGAGCCTGTAATTATATATTTTTCTACATTTAATTCGAAATAGTATGCACATACGGATTAAAAGTAGTAAATAATTAGTACCTTTTATATTACTTTAAAATGCGTAACCGGAATAGACCTGCCGAAAAAGTGAGGTTAAGTTACTGACAACACCTTGTTATTATTACACCATGAAGAAACAGAATTACATAAATTTCGAACTCATGTGTAAACACACAAATACACATGCATACATACATACATATTTATGAATGCATGTAACAATAAAAAATTGAGAAAATTTGTTATTGGCTTTGCGCTGAATGAATTACATGCAGTTGAATTTTCACAAAATCTGTGCAAATATTTGGCTATGCAATCGACTCCATTTTGCATCAACACAAAATAGAATTAAACAAACAAAACTCGGCGCCATGGAGCCGGCGATGAAAGAATGCAAATTTTACGCCACAAAGTTGCCGTGGCTGTGTGTGTGCGATCGTGGGGTGGTTCTTTTGTCACTCATACGCCCCGTGTCACTCAGCTGACGCATATTTTCTTTTATAGTTTCTCGCATGCGGGCGTTTAAATTGAATTAAAGCATTGAAGTTTGTTGGCTAAAAAATTGGAAAATATACTACATATTTACAAAAAATAGCATTTGCATAAATCCAACAATAAAAAGTTCGTTTTTTTTTCATTTTGTATTTACGGCCATTGTTTTACAAGCATTAAATTTTTTCCAAACTGTTTGTCAACAGATTTCTGCTGGAATTATTTTATTACGCTAAAGCGAAAAATAGGCACTATTTACATAATCACCAATCCAATTTTTTTGCTTATCTACAATATGTGTGTACGCAATGACATTTTAATAGGCTGCTGCTGAATTGGATGTATTTGGTTGTTTGTACAAAATGCTTAAAGCTATTTGCAACTGCGAGTGCTTTAAAAAGTCGTAAATAAAGTTTTAGCCCGATAGAGATGACAAATTTTTTGAACATAAAAAATATATGCAAATAATTGTTTACAATTCATTTTTGCATTGAAATTAAGTTGCACTTCACCGCTTCGCAAGCGCTTCAACAGCGCCTTCTGTTCGCTTTCACAATTGACATGTACGCATGCAAGTGCACACATGTATGTATGTACACGCATATGCACACTTTTGTAACTCATGCGGACGGACTGCTGTTGAAAGTCAGTGGCATTATCGCTTGGCAATCACAGACGGTTAAAATGTGCACAAACATAAAAAAACGAAATTAATCGGAAAAAAGTGTTGAAAGGCAAAAGGTGAAATGAGTTTTTTAAATTAATACGCATGTAAATACATACATATGTATGTGTATATGTATCTCTATGAAAGAGTACACTTTTTATTATGTCTTACTTTATCACCTTGTTGCACAAAAGCGTAGTGGATATCGCAATTGCCATTTTGTTGGAATTTCTGTAGCTTTAGTCATTTCGCTTTTTTCCATAACATTCATTTCGATGAACTCGGTTGGATTTTGCGTACTGCATTAACGATCATGTTTTAATTTTCCAGCGAAAAATATGCTGTTGAAAGAGATTGTGCATTAATTTTAATTACAGTTTTTTTTTTTATTAAAACTTTCAAGTTAAAATTTGTTATATTCACTTTTCAGTCAGTTTTAAAAATTTAATCAATGTTTGACGGAGTTTTGTAGACCTAATTACGCTCCTCTGTTTTACATTTTTACAACTACTGAATTTGTGTGCTTAACACATTAACAACTCAAGTCTGGAAATTTTTTTACTAAAATACTCTAGACTTTAATTACACTGTAGGGAAAATCTTAAATTTTCAAATGACACAAAAAAAGCCATAACACGTAAACTTATTTAATAATGGGTGCTGGACTATGGGTCTGTATACCGTTTTTTTTTTGAATCAGATCATTTTCGGAAGATAATTTCATTTTTTTCTGAGAAAAAACCAACCTTTTGTAATTTTTTTCCACTTGTATTAAAGCCTGTTTCTTTGCCAAAAAATCAAGTTACTAACAATGCAAATCAATAGATAAATAAACAGCTTGGAATAGTCAAATAAAAAAGTGAAAAGGAAATTACACTGAGAAGAAACGCATTGTAATATTAAGAAAAATGTTGATTTGATGAATTTGGTGATATGAGTAATGAGTTGATTCGAATTCAACATTTGAAAGCACATTTACATGTCTGGCAGTAGCGCAAAGGTGCTTGCCAAAATTTGTTAATTTCCAGAGGGTCAGTGTTCAAGTCCCATTGGAGGCAGCAAGGCTATTAATTTTGTTTTATCTTTAAAATGGAGATATCTTGGGAAAATTACCTGGTCTGGAAAAACGGTAAACATATCCGTAATCTACGACGCAAAATGAAGTTTACGTGTCTCGTTGTTTTTTGTGTCATTTGAGCGTCCCTACAGTGTTATTTACACTACAAAAAATTGATCAAAGAGTGTTCGGACCCTCCTTAGAGAAATACCCGGCTGACATAACCACAGTAAAGGAAATGCGAAATGAACGTGGGCACGATTGGTGTGGAATTTTTAGTTGGGCGGAGACATTGACAGCTCATATCCAGGTTGACCCCCCTCAGTGAACGAATTGCTACAATCCGCATGAAAACTAAACATATTTGGTCCCACCATCCACTCTTAATCCATAAATGAGCAGTGGAAATCGATCTCCCAATCTCTTCGTACCGCTGCGGCTAGCTACTATCACCCATAGAGCAACAGCTGGTATAACAAAAAGTGTCGCGATTGATTGGTTGGTTTTTAAACTTTAATTAAAGCAGGTCAGGGAACTTGCTATTTCTCTCCAACGAAATCTGTACCTTCAATAAAATATTTTTTTACTTTTAGTTCACATTGCACTCTAATAAACGCGAGTTTTTAGTTTTTTAAATTATAATTTTATTTTATTGGTACGAATGCATGATGTCGATATTCATTCGATTTATCGCGAATTGGGCAATTTTCTTTTTTGTTTTGATTATTTTAGGACATCGCCGTGGGCGATTTTGGCTGATTTTTCCCATCAAATCCATTTTTTTTTTTTTTTGTACGATACCATGTAAATGCGTTCGTAATATTTCGACAGTCGAAATACGTGAAAAGTGGAGTTTGAGCTTTGGTTTGGTTGGCAACTCTTTGTATATATAATATATTAATTATAAGTGATTTTTTTTATTTATTAAACTGTAGGAACGCTAATATTGTATAAAAAACGCCGAGACACTTAAACTTAATTTTTGGTCGTAGATTACGACCCTGTATACCATTTTTCTAGATCAGGTAATTTTTCTAAGATATGTTAATAATACGTTTGTATTGCGATTGAAAAAAATCAAAGTTTAGTAGGAAAAAAGTCTAATATTTAATAACATACTACTCGTTCCCGGCGTATGAGTAACTTTCTTTTCAGGTACCTTTCAGGTTTGAAACTTAAAAAAAAAAATTGTCTATCATTTGGCCTTAAAGTTATCAGCCTGGAAATTGCACTGGCAACGTTGTAAAAGTTGTACTCACCTATAGGATCGGCAACACTTAAGTTTAGTTCTTAGCTTATGTATAAGTTTTTTTCTTAAAAAGAAATGCGAAAATTTCGTATAAAATTTTTTTTTCAATTATTACTTTTTTCCTTACAGGAATTAAAGCCAGTTGGGAAGAATGGTGGACGTATGATGGCATCTCCGGTAAGTAAATGGTGCAAAATTTTCATTATTATAATTTTTTGCCGTTTTAGCCTTGGAATATTAATGAAAAGAAAAGAAAATAATTTCTCTACATGTGAAATAGCCCAAAACAGATAAAAGTGTTTTTTTTTTGTACCCATTTTTCCTTCTCACGTATGAATCGTGCAATTTAATCAATTAGGAATGTCATTTTATACGAAGTTCATTGTCCCTTGGCACTCACAAGCTGTGCACAAGTAAATAAAAAGTCCAAATAGGTTACTCTTACTTTGTTTTAAAAATTTTTATTTTTCATTGTTTGCAATGGCGCATTTCATTTTATCAATCAACATCAGTCCAAATCGACAGTTATTGAGGGTTGTCAAAATCAGCTTGTGCGCCAGATGTCCAGGTACATATGCATACATACATATGCGCGAGAAAATAAATAGGGACGCGACATTTTAACAAATGT
Source organism: Rhagoletis zephyria (assembly GCF_001687245.7). Taxonomy (NCBI): domain Eukaryota; kingdom Metazoa; phylum Arthropoda; class Insecta; order Diptera; family Tephritidae; genus Rhagoletis; species Rhagoletis zephyria. The sequence continues at coordinate 188,247 of NW_016157347.1, read as the reverse complement.
TAGCAATTTTTCTTTTCTTTATATAATGTTTATAATTTTCTTACGAAAGTTCACTAGCTCACTGTCTAATAAAAACCACCTAAGTCGGTGTTTTAACTTAAAAAATTTTTGCAAAGTTTCTACAAAGTTTCAAACTTTTTCATAAGGGTTTGACTACAATATTTTTATATGAGCGACAGTAAGTCCTAGCTACTTCAAATGTGTATACCTAGAATTTTTTAATTCTGAATATTTAGTTTGAAATTTTGATGCACATTTGTTGAATTTCGTCGAATTTTTATAAGTCTTGTACAAAGTTTGAAGCGTTGGCTTAGGCTGCGGCTATGAAAGCCCGTTTTTTTGTGTTTTGACGAAATCATCAGAACAGAAGTTCGTCGAATACGCATGCACAGTTACCGTAGCGTTGTGTGATTTTTGTTAGATAGCGAGCTATAAATAAACAAAAGAAAAATAGGTCCAACTTTTTTTATACATATGTAAATTAGGGTGTTCCCAAGTCCAACAAATCTTCTGGATCCGATTGCCAGTAGCAAATTTTCGACGAATTTTGCTAAAAAAAACTAGAAGAACAGAATTTAGAAGAGATCGTCTATGCCAAAATAAAAAAAGGCTTTGATTTTCATCAGCATATGGTGAAAGTCGGAAAATTAAAAAACAAGAGACTATCGAACTGAAAGTAAACTTTTTCTTGTGATAAATTTGAGATTTTTAAGGTTGTAACAACGCTTTTAAGGTCTTTGAGTTTTAATTCAGTGATCCAATAAAGCGGGTGCTATCCAAAACTCGAATATTTGCATTTTGTGGATAAATCGGCTATTTGAATTTCGTGATTTTATTATTAGTTCAAAGACAAATCGAGTTCGACGACCTCAGAAAACTTTTTTACCACATTTAAAATCTGAAATTTTTGACCAAGAAAACTATTACTTTCATTTTGATGGTTTTCTTAATTTTTTGAATTTGTCGGCTTTCACCACTTACAGAAAAAAATCTAACATATACGCCTCTATAATGAGGAAACTCAAAATGTCGATTTACAAATTTGTTGCACGCACAACTGGCTCACCTGTCCTCAAAATTTGAGCCGCACATCACAATTCAGAGCGACTAGTCCAACCGCATTTCGATCAGACACTGTACTATATATGTATGTAGATTTGCATGCATATATGAACGTAGTTTGAGAGCATTTCTGGTGGCCGGCGTAATGCCCGTGCTTGCGTGGAATCACTGGGCAGGAGCAGGTTCATATCCTGTCACACGCAACATAAAAATGAAGGCAAAAGGTGCATACCCCTGTTATGAAAAGGCCCACCTAGAAAATCCACCGTGTTCTAGAGTTTTTTCATTGTAAGTCAATATACCAGACCCGCATCAAAATTCGAAGTAGAAGCACGGCCAATCACCGAACGGGGTGTGTACGCGCCACCTATTTAATTTGTTTTTTTTTTGTATGTTTTGAATTGCATTTAATACCAACATTGAACGCAGTCACAATGAGTTGACATGAATGACATGTGACCTGTCGAAAAGTTTGCGTGGTGCGCGCACAATCGCAGAAATGCATTTGTGTGTTGTACATATTTACATACATACCTGAGTACAGCAAAACCCACATACCGACTCACCCACCGGCTATTTGAAGTGAGTGTAAAGGGGAAATATGAGCGACAAACGGCTGTTGACTTGGACACGAATGACAGCTGGGGATACGCGTGCAATGAATAAAAAATTTAATATTTCCGCTATATAAAACAACAAATACATGTGTACATTTCCAGTTACATAGGTGCAAATGCTTGCTTGCATGCAACTTTATATGTATGTATGTATGTATGCATGTGTAAGACTGCATTCCCTACAAGACATTGCTGAGCACTTTAGGCAAAAATTCTCACACATTTACACTTTTGTTTTTGTAGTACGGCATAAATGAGTAGTTTGACTATTAGTACTGAGGACTTTCTGATGACAACATTGAGGGGAAAGTACTCAATTTTTTCCCATGGCCTGAACGAAAATGAGGACTTTGATAAGCACTTTTGTGATTAGGGATAATGATAATATGAGTACTCATATGATACTCAGCTGTCTTGTAGGGTTCATGGCATTTTATTTACATACATATACGCGCATTCACTTTGATGGAATCGGATAATAAATGGAAGCGCTTTCATTCACCTCACTCAGATTGCGAGTTAGTTGTTGTTGTGTTGTCGCTGTAATTGTTGGTGGTGTTGGTGGTGTTGGCGGTGTTAGCGGTATTGCTGGCAAGCAACTATTCGTGGCCTGCAAAATCCATCAACTGACATTGGATAAACTTCCGCGCGCAACGACTGACATTCACATTGACGCCGGGACATGGCTCGTGGCTGCATTTTAAAATGGAAGTAATTAAAATTGAAGGGCGAACACTGAACTTTAACTGAATGCAATAAAATATTTTTAAATTTAAAACGAAGCGAATTTCATCGGCGTTGTGCTGTGCTGGAATTTATTGGGCATAAAGTTCTGCGCTTGCCGTTATTTTTTTTTCATTTTGAGCTGCAAAGTAAGTGTTGGTGTTGTAAAAATGAGGTCAGACTTTTTCTTAAAGGTGTAATAAAGCGATAAGCCTTTGATTGTCCGTCAGTTAAAGTAAAGTAAAGTATTCACCAGATTTTGAGAGTGAGTACTACACTTAAATATCAGAGAAGAAATTGAGTATGAATTTTGTTATAGAAAGCTAAAAATTAAGTTTTATTAGTTTGAGTAAAAAAAATACTTATTATTTCTTCGATTTTTTTTTTGAAGACAAAAATGTAAGTCATAGTTTTTCTGACATTTTTTGAGCACAAAATGACTGGTAAATTTACTTTTGCCTTTAAGGCATTCATAAAATGCAAAATTAAGATTTAAATGTACACTTGCCAAAACATACCCCGAAAAGGGAAACTCCTAAAAATTTCAAAAACAAATATCTCAAAATTTCCGAAACAAATCCTTGAGAGTTCCGAAAAAAACCTGATATTCCGAAAGGTACCAATAAAATAAAACAATGTATCACGAAAAGGAAAAAAATCTGCAGGCTACCGAAAAAAATCCCAAAGTTTCAAAAATCCCGTGAATACGTGAAGTCCCGAAAAACCCCCATAAAATTCTTTAAAAATCCTAAAACAGCTAAATTAAAATCCCTCAAAGCTACGAAAAATTGCGAAAACAAAAATAAAATTCCCGAAAAAAATTCCGAAAAGTCCCTAGAGCTCCCGAGAGGTGTCAAAAAGTTCGGACAGAGAAAATCGTAAGTATTCCAGAAACAAATTTTACAAAGTTTCGAAAAAAGTCAATAAAAGTTCCAAAAAAAAACCTGACATCCCGAAAGGTCCCAATAAATTAAAACGGTGTATCGCGAAAAGGAAAAAATCAGCAGACTAGGGAAAAAATCCCAAAGTTAATCAGAAGTCCGGAAAAAACAATAAAAATTTTTGAAAGGTCCTAAATAATCGAGATAAAAACCTGCCAAAACGCGAAAAATTAAGAAAAAATCATAAAAAGTCCCTGAAAAATTGTATTAAAAAATTTAGAAAACTTTCGATAAACCCCGAAAGGTCCCGAGAGGTCTTAAAAAATTTAAGCGAAAAGTATAGAAAAATATTCAAATAGTTTGCAAATAAATTCCAAATTTTCTCGTACAATTTCGAAAAGCTGGTGTTTCCGATAGGACAGCAGTATGATGTATTGTGGAAAAGTTTTCTGTCACTGCTGGCTTCGGCATTGTGCCATTTTCAGTGTGATGTTTCGTTGAAACCAGTTTGTCTCCAAATCAAATTTGACAAGGAATGACGGAAAATCGTTCCACAATACATTATTCCACTTTATTATCAATGCGTGGAAAATGTATGAGGAAAAAATCAGTTATCCCCCTGCGTGGGCATAGCTTGTTCAATACATACATTTAGTGCCCACTATCGATCTAGATACGTAATATAAAGCTTCTTTGCATTTTATATACACTTTTTCTTAATCGATGTTTTGTCTTTTCCACTTTTATAGGACCAAGTTTTTGGGGCCTTATCAATCCACAATGGAATATGTGCAATAAAGGGCGACGCCAATCCCCCATAGACGTAGTGCCCGACAAATTACTCTTCGATCCGTACCTGCGGCCGTTACACATCGACAAGCACAAGGTAAGAGCTACATATGTACGTACTTATGTATATAGAATATGTATATAGAATTTTTTTAGCGAAATAGACTTTAGTTGGGTACATGTACTCTTTTAAAGAATGGTAATAATAAATACAGTGGATCGCTACAAAAAAGTTTCTTTCTTCCAAAAAGGGAACACAAATAAACGGTTCCACACTTTAAATAAAATTACTGTGATCTAGAAGCACCACAGAAACGACTGGCGTGCTTTGCGGAACTCGGTCAAAATCGTTTAATCGTATAAATGTTATATAAGATATTTCGAAAACATTTTTTTTTTAATTTTTAGAAAAATTTTAGTTATTTTATTTTTTTAATTTAGTTTTTTTATTTTTTTTTTATGTATGTTACCGCATAACTTCGGGCCACGTTAACCGATTTCTATAATTTTTAAAGTAAAGATGTTTCCCCACAGGTGGTATCATACTAATTTGGTTTAAATCCAATCATTGGATCATGAAGAAACTAATGATTATCTTAAATTTTTATATGGGAATTGAAGTCGGTTTTGTTTTTTGCTTAAAAATTACATGTTTAATGTTTCTTTTTAATGCGTAAAGTGTGCACAAAGAAATGTCAACAAAAAAATTATTTAAACTGAGCACTTGAAACTTGTACTTTATTATACTAAAATTTTCTGAAAATTCAAAAAAAATAAAAAATAATACAGAAAATTTTGCTGGCTCATTTTTGGAACTTCGATATACAACGTCAAACCGATATAAGAAATGTTAACTAACTTTTAGAAGCCTTTTGGTATTTTATGCATATGCTGGGCAGCCTTAATGCCAAAGACAGCTATGTATGAGAATCGAGAGTTGCACCTTTTCCTACGTAAATTTCCCCGAACAGCGAAACTTTCCCACCGACTAGAAGAACTTTCACGATTTCATGTTGAGATTTTTCTACTCTCCTGATTGAAGTAACTTCTTTACTTTCCAAATAGGAAGAATGTTACGCCTTGCCATATGACCTCTAATATTCTGGAGATATGGTCAACCATGTCGTTCCCTACATTACCACAAAACTGCGAGGCAACCTTGAACATTTACCTAATTACAGGGTTGGTTATCTCAGTATTTCCTGAACCTCGTCATGAATAAACTTAAAGCTCAGTTATGCTATCTTGAGTTATAAATGCTACTAAGTCATGTCAAGTCATGTAAAGCTAAGTACGCATAGCTTAGCGTTTACTCACAGATCTCTTTTGGACTAACATTCGCTGCATTATTACCTACAGAGGAGCGTTGAGATCATATTTCCGCGCTTGCTCTCATAGATATCTCATTAAAATAATAAACTTTTTTCTTTTTACAAATTAAAAAAAAAAATCAATCCAATTTACGACTAATAAGCAATATTCCAGCAAGTTAAAAATTTTTTGAGTACATTTGTTCTTTAAAAATCAACTTAAATTCGCACATTCTACACAACCGAAAGGAGGAAAAAGACGACAATCAGTAGCTCAAAGCCATTTGTTTTCTCTTTTCTTTTCAATTTTCGTCGCATCGTTTGCTGTCTGTTTGCACGCTCGATTGGCTGATTGTTTGAATGCTTAACTTTGTTGGCTGGTTGACTGGATGACTGCTTGTTTGGCAAACTGCTGTCTCTTTTACTAACTGACTGACTGACTGGCTGTGTTCTTGGTTCGCTTGCTGTTTGCTGTTTGCTGTTCACTGTTGGCTGTTCACTGTTGGCTGTTATCGCCCAGGTTTCCGGTACACTACACAACACAGGTCAATCGCTCGTCTTCCGCGTCGACAAGGACACAAAGCAACCGGTTAACATCACCGGTGGCCCACTCGCCTATCGCTATCAATTCGAAGAGATTTACATACACTATGGCACAGAGAACAGTCGGGGGTCAGAGCACTATATACAGGGTTACAGTTTCCCCGGTGAGGTAAGTGTAAGCCCCTATACTCGCATGGACATACATATGTATGTATGTAAATGAGACAACAGCAAATTGTTGGTTTAACAGACATTTTTCACTTTTGCGCTAATCCACACTCGTCGTTCTTTCACTTCATTCATTCTTTTCAACTGTCATTCACAGATACAAATTTACGGCTTCAACAAGGAACTCTACCACAACATGTCCGAGGCGCAACACAAATCGCAGGGTATTGTCGGCCTCTCGCTGATGGTGCAAATTGGGGAGACACCAAATCCCGAACTACGAATTATAACCACCACATTTAATAAGGTTTTGTATAGAGGTAAGTTTACTCTAAAAACTCACACTCAACTAGTGTGTGTGTGAGTGTGTGGGTTGGGGCAGGATTTGTCGATTGGATCAAATGTCAACGACTTGCGCTTCAAATGCGGCTGAATGCCAGTGTTGCCAGAAAAAATTTGTTAAAAACCATAAAAAGGTTACTGAAACTATAAACACAATCTTTTTTCTCTAGAAATATCTTCATTTATAACAAAAACTCTCTTCTTATTTGCGCATTCATCCTTTCTATATGATGATGTTTCTATAAAGTTAATTACAGAAAATTTTATTAAATTAAATAATTTAAGTTAAATTTAGAAACCAAAATTACTTACCTTTTGGTTTTAACAAAGAGCGATCCATACTTTTTATTTTGTGGAAATTTATAAAGCCGAGTGTGAGCTGCACAATGCCGAGTTTGAGCGCGAATTTGGACAGACAAAATCAATTCAAAAACATACTCGTAAAAATCTGTATTAATATCTACCTGGCGTGCAAGTTAAATTGATAACAAAAACGAAAAATATGTTTCCAACCATCCCAAAAAAAAATTAATCTTGAAGCGCTGGCAGATATCTTCACTGCGAACATTTTTTGTATGGAATTTTATTTTGTTGTAATTATCTTCATGTGAAGATTTTTCGGTTTATTTATGAAAAATATCTTCACACTTCTGGCAACACTGCTAAATGGGTGTGTGTGTGTATGTGTGTGTGCGAGCGCGCGTGCCGAAAAGAGAAATTAACAAGGCATGCAAGTTATTTCCGGTCAACAAAGTGCAAAGGCTCGATTCAAATACGAGTGAGTGCAAGCATTTGCCTGCAACGCGAGAATACTGCAAATATAGAGAGATGAGTGTGTGGCATGGCTTGATGGAGGAGTTGAGCATTAAATACACGCCGGCCCAGCTGGTGCCAGTGGTGGGTTTTCCTGCGCTAGGTGCAAAAAGTCAGAAAAAATTGTGTACTACTTAGGTGAGTTTTTTCCGGCACGAACAATAATAATTATGCGCCGAAGACTTGGCTCAATGTTAGCGACCTGAAAGCAGAAATCAAAAATAGAAAGCGAAAAGTTCGAAAGAAACCTACAATTCTTACCGTTTGCATTTTCATGGCTCAAAATATGCAGCACACACATCCACCACACAGCACATGCGGAAGAAGCCACTGTATGTAGATTTGTTACCAACATTTATCGCCAACAATTACTTTCAGCGCTGCTGAGGCGAACGGCAAATGAAAAAAAAATGCAACAACAATAACAATGCCGACTTAACGCTTAATGATGGCCACCATTTGATGGCGCAAAATTATGCGCCGCCAAATGCAATAAAAACGCCGGTTCATAATATAATAACATGGCAGCGGCGGCACACTTACAGTGTTGCCACATTGCCTTCCGCTGGCACTTTTGCTGCACAAATCACACGCCAGTCAGCTGTGGCCAAACACTTGGCGGATCGTGTCATTTGTAGCGCCAACGTTCTCGTCATTTCGCCGCACTAGAAGAAACTAACTGGCAGGCATGCTAGTGTTGTTGTGTTTGCTTGTGGGCTTTCCTTGCCAAAGCTTGTGGGATTAGAGCGGCTGAGCGATATCTGGAAATAAGAGCACATATACACATTAGGCTGACTGAAATAATAATAATAATAATATATTTTGGCGATGCGATAAAAATTAATAAAATCGAAAATTTAACAAAATATGATATATTAATAAAAAGTTATTTTTGAGTACATAATAATTTGAAAATTTTCTGGAAAAACCTCATAACTAAAGAAATTAAAAATTTAGGTAAACGGCTTTATTTAATTATTTTATTGACGTTTTCGAAGGGTTTTGCTGTGCTGTAAAAATATTCATTGCCGATCTAGACGGGGGTTTTCTGAACTAAAAAATCAGTAACTGGTTTTTCTTCAAATAATTTTGTTCGAATAACTCGAAAAACGGTTTTAGAAAAAAGTCGAATAATCGCGCATCCTAATATTCACCGATCCTACTTAATATAAATAAAGAAGCTTGAAATTATACTAAAAATATTTAAAAGTTATGTAAGTAGCAAAAAATATATCGCCGTATTCATAAACTTCAAAGTTAGTTAGAAAAAATTAGTTTTCAAATAATTCAAAAAAGTTTTCTGAAAAAAACAATATTTATTCGTAACGAAAATGTACGGCGAATATTGGGAAAGTTTGTATATATTGATAACCTGATGTCAGATTCAACTTCAGCGCGCCAAAAACCGATGGAAAGTTTAGTCCGGCCTCAGACTTCGAAAAATGTAGGTGTTTGTATTTTGACAAATATAATCCTTAAATTAATTCTAGGCCAAAACGTTATTGTTTTTAGCTAAGCAAAGCGGAAAGAGTAAAATAAGAAAAATTCTGATTTTAGGAAGCACTTTTAACAAATTTGTATACGTTATAGGGTGGCAGCCATTTTTGACACTTACCTAAAAATTTATGTTTTATGGATCACAACGTTTTTCCAGCAAACAAAGAAACAGAAACGCTCATCTGTCACTTGGGGACCGACCCAATCTAATGTATATGCACTTTTTTCTCGTGAAATTTTTCTTAAAAGTAAGCATAATCTTAAATTTCAATTCTTCCATAACTGGAATATTTTATACTCTTAAAATTGCAGGTTCACATAATATCTGTACTTTTCACAAAGTAGCCTCAGAACAGGGTTAATAAAGATGAAGTCCGCTCTGCCACCGGAAGCTTTGGCTTCCATCTGCGTAGGCTTTCCCGATCATCTAATCGCCTTAGCTTTTAGCCTTTATTAAAAAAGTATTATATTGGCAGGGCCTTCGACCAGACAAACTGGGGGATTGACAATAATTGCTAAATCATTATTTTTTCACTTTTATTTTTTCCATCAGAGTTATAGTTAAATTTGTACTTTGTTCGGTCAAATTCAATCGTTACTTTCATCTTTGGTAAATTTTAATTTCATTTGGTAGGCATTCTAGTGAGGTAAACAGTTTTCCGAGTGGCCACGCCGAGGCAGGCGCCACTCGGCAGCGCAGTAGGATGCACAGTACAGGCCGCTACGCTGTTGTACGCGGTTGCAGGAAGCAATGCAAACAGTAAAAGTGGCAGTTAAATTTTGCCATTAAAACCTTCTTTGACACGTCGTCACGCCAAGCCCTAGCAGCCGATGCCTGCTGCATTGATCACTAGCTTGCCGAGGGCGAGAAAGTAGCAGCAAAAATTGAGCTGTAGAAAAGTTAGTGCTTGAAGATTTTATGAAAAAAAAAAAATCATAAAGTAAATAAAAGAAAAAATAAAATAAAAAAGTTTGTTGGAGAAAATCAAATTCAGAATATGTTTGCAAAGAAAACGAATAACAAGAAGAAGAAAAATAGAACGAAAGAAATGGAATTATTCCTCAATTTTGCGCCACCTTTGTTATAACGGGTGATTTTTTAAGAGCTTGATAACTTTTTTTTTAAAAAAAACGCATAAAATTTGCAAAATCTCATCGGTTCTTTATTTGAAACGTTAGATTGGTCCATGACATTTACTTTTTGAAGATAATTTCATTTANCGAACCGAACACTGATTTTGGTAATAAAATTCAATGATTTGCAAGCGTTGCTCGTTAGTAAGTCTATTCATGATGAAATGTCAAAGCATACTGAGCATCTTTCTCTTTGACACCATGTCTGAAATCCCACGTGATCTGTCAAATACTAATGCATGAAAATCCTAACCTCAAAAAAATCACCCGTTAAATGACGCCAACAAAAGTTTTTACTTTGGTTGCTTGAATTTGTAGGTGCATTACCTTTTGCGAACTTAAAATAGAGAAATAAATAAATAAAGAGTTAAATAAATATGTTGTGGTATATCCGCTTCATGCGACAGTTAAAAAGTGAAATTAAGAAAATAGCGAGAACTTATTTGATACTTTTTATTTCGCCAATCGCCTTTTATGGAGACACTCTGCTTATTTAGCTAAGCTAACCAACAGCGTCCTTGACACTCACGCCTTCTAGGAGAAGGCAGTAAAGTTTTTTTACAAGGTGGAAGCATCGAATGTATATATACACCGGCATTGTGGGACTTTAACATGACCAAACCACCGGCTGCCATGTACATACATACTTCCCCCGGTACTACCGCTAAGTTTTTTTTCGGCGGCTGCTTGAGTACAAAGCTCATGCGTACATTACTGTTCTAGTGTAAACAGTTTGTTAGTAATTTCAAGATAATGGTTGAACTTATCAAGATTATTCTTCTATCTTGTACAGCTCTTCTAAGCATTGGCAACATAATTAAATAGATGAACGTGAATATGTTGAGATATTTTCATGTTATGTAGTATGATTCCCAATCATTTCGTCCAATAATTTTACCACAAGTTTTCAAGCCAAGAGTGGATAGCAGAGACGAACTCTTTTACTTGTTTGCATGATTCATTGGCCCTTCATAACTCATAACAAAACCACATCTAGCCGAATAAAACCCGAAAAAGTTTGGTCATGACAGAGAGTGCTGCCTTAGGTACCCTGCACTCCAAGTTGTTGCTTTCTCCTTACGACCTCGTTGCATTCATGAAACAAATATGTTGCGATTCCTGTTGCCGTGTAACAATATTCGCAGAAATTGTCTTATCTCAGTTTGATCATGTAGTAGCTTTTATTCACTCGCTGTCAGTTACCACCACGAACTACCCGCTAGAATACCAGCAATGCAATTTAGCCATGAATTTAGTATTGGGGTGTCTTCAGTAGTAATCAATTTAAACCTACTAGATTACCATTCACCTGCTATCTAATTAGCTTCCATTCAGAAGTTGCAGTAATGCGATTGTTACCTAGGTAACGCAGCAAACTGGTGAATTCACCAGACCTACCAGATTACCAGTAAAATTGTTCATAAATAACTAAATCTAGGGTTTCTACAGAAATTATTTCAATTGAATTTTCGGGTAGTCGCACTTTGAAGGATAAATTCTGTTCCTAGGGAGTTCAAAATTCCTCAAAACATCTCCATAAGAGATTTCGTTTCACATGAAAATTTGGCTTGTATTGCGGCCTAATTGCCGTAACCTGGCATCCCAAAATGTCTTTGTTGCAGGTATACGTTGGTCTGTCAAATAATAATCCGAAAGGAATGCCCCAAATTCACTATGGCTTATAAAGTCACAGGATTGATGATTGGGTTTTCAGTTACTCGACAGCCAATTATCGAATGGAGTTTATCTTGACTATCATAAAAAATATTATTGGTTCAAAATTATGCTAGGATTGTTATCGATCTTGTTTTAGAGGGGCGATGGAGATAATTCATATATGTATATGGATTGGGCTTGTAGCCATTTCATCAAACTCTTTCACATGCTGGTTGAGAATTTGAGAATTCCATATACATTAAATTTCTGTATGGACAAGAGATATACTTTATACAAAATAATGCACACTTTTAGGCGCACTATTTGCGCATTAGTCAGCAACGCGAATGCCCAATGGAATTTGCTTTAAAGGAAGGCAATAATAATTAACAATATTCATTTAATAAACATGTTTATTTAAATTTGTTTGCTTGCATTTCAAAAATCTTTACGGTTTTCCTCTTTGATAGGCTTTTCCACGCCCATTCGGCACATATCAGTGCGTTCACTGTTGCCAAATACAGATAATTACATTACCTACGAGGGATCCACAACGCATCCCGGCTGCTGGGAGAGCACCGTATGGATTATTATAAATAAGCCCATCTATATCACAAAACAAGAGGTGAGTATTACTTTCAAATCACATTGGAAATTGGCCGTATTCTGCTTGTAATTACTTAATTAAATTGTTTAAACCATAATCAGTTGGTAGGATTATGTCAAAACCAAATAATGCCAACAAAAAACGAAAACCCTATAACTCGTATGGAAGCTAAAAATAAAAACATAGAATATATTTACATAGAAAAAACAGCTTTATGGGCATGATTATTGGCTAATTGAACTCAATTAAGCGCACCAGCAAATTTGTTTATTCTGTGGAAAAAAATACAAATTAAATTTCGTATGTAATTTGCAATTGGCAAATAAAATTAAATGTAAGCGCAAACGCAAATAGAAATGCAGATCAGCTAGCGGTGGTGTTAATCAAATAAATGCAATTATGTATTACAATTTAAATTTTATATATGAATTTGTTGCTGGTCAATTTAATGTTAAACTAAATGATGCCAAGGATGTGTAAGACAGGGGGCCAAATAGCTGTGTACTATCGCATGCTTTAATACGGATGCTGTTATGGAATTAACCCGCTGCCTTATAGGTTGGGGGACGCCCAAGATTTTCTCATAGGATCTTTACTGTAATGCTGGCTACCGCAGCCTTGACCCACTTCCATTGTTGTCTTAGGACCCTCATGCTTTCGTCTCTCATCCTGATCGGAATATGCTTCTTGGCGACTTCAGCAAAATATGGTCTATGCGTTCTAACCCACTTATCAGTTACACGCTCCTCCTTTGCCTTGCTGGACAGGTCATGCGTTGCTGTGAATCTGACCAAGATTATTGCTGCAGCTGGTGCTGGCCTCGTGAATGTAGTGGATGTCGCGAGAAAACCGCCCGGGGTCTGCGCTGCATATTGAGGGTCATGCCCGGCTTCAGTCTGCAAACCAGGTTGGCATAAAATAGTGCCACAGGGGTCCCGGGACAGACCCCTTTGAGTAGTCAAATTGCTGTTTCGGACTAAACTTGGTCCGGTTTCACCTTGGTGGAGGTACTCTGATCCCTTTCTTGAGGGGGCCTTAAAGCCCTTTCCATCCCTTTTTATTTTTTGCTTATTGATTCCTCGTGCTCTCGCGAGCTACGCAGATTGGAGTTCGTCCACTGCGGCAGAGATCCATGATGCCCAGGCAGAGTCTTAGTACATCCTGTGTGTGGCCGCCTCCCAGAGGGCTCCGTTCGTGGCTGGGCTATTTTGGAACCCCCGCCTGCCGATGCTCGGTACGGTCTGCGTGACGCCTTGATCTAGCCGCTTCTGACCTTCAAGCCACGATCCTAAACCATTTCCGTATGACTAAGCTATTAAGGAGATTTGGTACATGGCGCTGATTTCTGATCTTAGCTGCGCACCATTCTGACATGGCAAAGCATCCTCTGTAGTGCCCATTACCAGTCAGCACCCTCGTCGAGGGCTCAGACGGCTTTAGGCTTTAAGTACAATTATAATTTTATCCTATTCCGTTCTAAATAAATATTCTCCAATAAAAGCAGCCTGAAAATTGAGTTCGCCACTTACTTAGTTACTAATTTACTCTACGCTGACTTATTTAATTTGCTTCATGAAAAGAAATGTTTAAGCACATCGGAGTATTTAAAAAGAATTGTTGAAATAAATAAAATAACACTTATGTAATTAAACATTTTGCCCAGCTGGCTTTTTTAACAAAATTTAACCAACTGTATTGAAGCAATTTGCCACGAATAAAATATAAATAAATCGAACAGTAATCATTATTGGCGAGTAACGTAGATACATACATACATACATAAGTGGCAAAGTGATAAATGTAAGTGTCTACATATGTGTAGTGGCATTTTTTCCTTGCCCGAACTGGAGCTTAATTTAAACGTAATTACGTGNTCAGTCATCCTCTAATTTCGTTTAGGTATCGATACTACTAAGCCAACGCCGCTGCTCAGTCATACAAAGCAGCGGTATTGAATGTGTATGAACAGTTGACGATCAACCAATGCCAATCCCTGGTGCATACACATTAACGCACTAGCGCCACCACATAAGTATGTATGTATGTATGTAACGGGTGATTTTTTAAGAGCTTGATAACTTTTTTTTTAAAAAAAACGCATAAANCGAACCGAACACTGATTTTGGTAATAAAATTCAATGATTTGCAAGCGTTGCTCGTTAGTAAGTCTATTCATGATGAAATGTCAAAGCATACTGAGCATCTTTCTCTTTGACACCATGTCTGAAATCCCACGTGATCTGTCAAATACTAATGCATGAAAATCCTAACCTCAAAAAAATCACCCGTTACATGCCAACTTTGCGCATACATTTTGGTTTTTGCATTTAAATGCAAATTAAGTTTATTGCAGAAAAGTAGGGCATAATCGATAAAAGCTCAATATTAAATATTTACACACGGAAGTGATTCGGTTGCTCAAAAGCAAAAAAAAAACAAAAAAATTAAAAAACGGTAATGAATAAATTATGCCGCAAAGCATGCAGAAAGAATCTTAAATAATATGTAATAACAGCAGCATGCTCATTTGTGGCAAAGGTGTTGTGAATATTTCGAAAAGAAACTTTTCAGTTGACTTAAATTATTCAAAAGCTCTGCATATTAAAAGCAGTTAAATACATATATGTATGTAGTTGAATTTAACTACAGCCTCAATGGACTCTTTTAAATTCAATGAGTTATGTTTAGCATTATCTTTATTTATCGTCTATTCACTTAGACAAAACGGGCGTTGAATAAATGTATCCAGCTTCCAAAATGTGCTTTTGGCAATACACCTAAGCTTTTATATAGAGATGGACAACAAAATGCGATAACATTGTAGGCTCTTATGATTAAGGTAGGGTTACATGACAAGCAATATTATACTTAAGGCTAAGCTACACTTGACACTTTAAAACAAGTATGTTCAATTATTGCATTATCGACCTCAAAATCTATGAGCCGGACGCAGGTAGTTAGAGCATCTTCAACAATTATTGGAAATATCTGCATACCATTTCTTGAAGACAAAAATTGTGTAACATAAGTGGAGCCGCTTATAATAGTTTTCGTAAAGAAAATCACAGGCTGTGAGTTTTTTGATAGCAAAGTAGTGGGTAAGGTAATTAATTCAAAACTGGACCTATTAGAACAGACCCCATAGAGCAAAGAAGTTACCTTAGCCCTTAAAGATCTTGAAAATGGGACTTTGCGAAAGGGCCACCTGCAGCCCAGCCGCGGCCAACATTTAATTGAAATTATTTTTAAGAAGTAAATGCCAGAGATTGTTGTTTCGGGCAATAATAAAGATTCCGACATCCAGTTCTGTTTTAAGTGTTTTATTTATAATTGAAAAACAAAGGAAGGACTTTCATTTAAACTCTAATATTAAGTATTTTCGCCCATAAGTATGGTGGGCGTGGCAATATATCAAACTTTCATATTCACTTTTTTCCAAGTGTAGAAAAGCATACAACAAATTTAAACTAATTCGGTGTTTATTAACTATTTTCGGTATGAGTTTATATGGAGTCTGCACTGCACTGTGCTGGGGCCGGTTAGAAATATTTTGTGTGGGCAAACCGACTGCCGGGTAACCTGAATGTTATTAAAGTCAATTACGGTCTTATTTTTACACTTTTATGTGCCTAGCATTATCATTAACAATTTATTATATTTTCTTATCATTTCACAGTTATATCAACTCCGACGACTGATGCAAGGCTCCGAGAGTACACCAAAAGCTCCATTAGGTAATAATGCGCGTCCCGTACAAGGACTACACCATAGAACTGTAAGGACAAATATAGACTTTAAGCGTAATAGGGTGAGTAGGCAAAAAATAAAGTGTACATGCATATGAATGTGGAAATTCGCATAAAATATTTAATATGAAATATTGAAACATTTCTCCTCCTCCTTTTGCCTTTGCGGCGCCACATTTTTTGCAGAACCAAAATTCATGTCCGACCATGTACAAGGATATGTACTACCGAGCGAATCGTTGGTCACCGGATACTGGCTTATTGATTCGTTGACCCAACAGAGGACATATGCAAATAAATGAGAATAACAATAATAATAATAATCATAGCGATAGTGCAAGTGGCACTAATAGTTATAGTTATAGTTATAGTTATAGTGAAAGAGATAACTACATTTTCCATAACTGTAATAGCAACAATGGTAATTACAATTTGTACAACTGCGAGTGCAGCTGGAGCAGGCACAACTGCGAGTGCAGCAGGAGTGGTGGAGTTAACGCAAGCAACTACGCCGCCGCGAACAGCTGTGTGCAAAATAATTATGAGCGCAGCAGGCGTAACCACAGTCGCTGCAAAAATAACAACAATAGCGGCAGGAGCGAGTGCATCAAAACAAGTGACAAATTTAATTGTAACAACAAACCCACACAAACACAAGCAACAATATGCACTGACGGAGGAGCTGCTGCATCGAGTGTCTGTAATTTTCGTACGGTAATAAATGTGCACCATAATAATCGAATTCATTATTATTGCGAAAATCAGACGAAGCGCCACGACAGCAACGTAGGCAATTTGATGCAACCGCCACTGAGTTTGTTGCAACTGTTGCTGTTGCTACCAATTTTCCTCATTTCAATACTTAATTTCACACATTTGTCACTATAATTTTCGTTGTGCATGCAGAGGTGTGAATGTATGTGTACGAGTGCACTGTACGGCAGATTAACATGCATTCATATGTATGTATAAAAGGTACTCACCTTAGGGTGACTCGCCAAAAAAGGCTTGCTTTTGTTCACCTGAATTATAAAATGTGCTATATTTAAAGACTTCTGCCAAAGTCGAGTTTTTTATAAATAAAATTACTTTTTAAAAATATTTTTTTTTAAGCAGACCTGGTGATTTTTTGGCTGAAAAAATGTTTAAAAACTAATTTTATTTATAAAAAAAAAACTAGATTTTTGGAGGTATTTTTAAATCGCTGCAGCTACGTAAATCTCAAAATTTTTCCGAAATATTTTGGCAGAAGTCTCAAAAGTCGAGTATAATAAATTCTATAATTCCACTGGGCAAACAGTACCGACTAATTTTATTTTTATTTTTTTCTATGAAGAGCGATGCTCCCTAATGCACATACGTGCATATACATGGGCCTCTGTTTTTTGTTATTAAATTAAAATGCAATTCAATTCAGTTTGGTAATACGGTACAACCGAAAACAATAATTAATGCAACACACACACACAGAAATATAAAAATCATAAATATTGCAGAAGCAGGTAAATATCCCGCAATAAGCTTCATGCATAAAAACATAAGTATACATGCAAAGGTACATATATGTATATGAATATGGTAATGAGAAGGCATAAATGAGCACTAACGAAACACATTCATATATGTACATATGTATATGTTCGTTTGTATGTGCATGCCTGCCTGCAATAACTACCATTAACAACTACCAATAAACAATGAGTATGTATGCCTTTAAGTTACTTATGCTACTTGTGTATTTATACAGTCAAACCGTTTAATGTAAAACTTCGTAAAGCAGAAGAGAACTCACAAAAAAAAACAAAAAAAAACAAAAAACAAAAACAAATATTCATATGCATACTGTATGGGCGGACAATAACTACAAATTAACTAGCAAAAGTACATAAAGAATAATAATGGACAACTTAAATACTTTCATACATACATACAAACATAGTTAAATGCCAAGATTAAGTAATAAGTGAAGAACCAACTAACTAACTACTAAAATCATCCACTAAGCAAAAGTTATGTACTTGCTAAACTTATATTCGATAACTGTATTCACTAATTAAACCTCAACTTACTAAATACTATCTGCATAACGGTATAATTACAGCTCATTTAATACAAAACAAAAATACAAAGCTTGGAAATGAATGTATGTAGTTGCATATACTATAAATATGTATGTATTTTAGATCAGCTGGTAGTAAATAATTTTATTCAATTAGTACTTATTTATGGTAATTATTTAAATTCGTAATCGAAATTTAGAAAGCACAATTTTAAAGAATTTTTGTATCGCGGACTAGTGAATCAAATTTCTAGTTCCGCACTAGACCAGTCTAACTAATTGTAACTAGATCTCCACCAGTTCAAAATCAGCGAAATGTGGTACTTTTAAAAAACTATTTAAGTTCACTTTTTTTGTTGGAAATCTATATCAAGGTGACGAATTTAGAACTGGTTCGCAACTGTCGAAAAAGGGACGCAGCGGGAGCTGATTTACTTTACATAGATATGTGTTTGGCGGCTTTTTCGTTCAAATATGCTTCCATTCTGCACTTCGCCGATGCTTTTTCATAGTTTGGTATTACAAAACAAAAATGTATGTTAACATTTTAACGTTTTGACACCGTCTGGCATCTAATCAATAACAGCAAGCACCTCTGCAAACTCAGCTACAGCCAAAGGTATGTAAACATACATTTCTTACAATCATTCAAACAAATTGAATTTCAAATTGAAAACACATTTCTTTGAAAATAATTTAAAATCGCACATACGTAAGAACCAAAAAGATTGAAAAATCATAATACTTTTTTCATCTGTTGATTTTAGAACTGGTTCCGAAGTATAGAATTTAGGACTAGTTCGGAACTATCGAAAATGGGGTGCGCGAGGGGCAATTGACACTTACTAGGACATCTCCATGTTGAATTCACCAGTTGTTTGCATGCAAAAGGTATTTATCACGAACCAGTACTGGGTGTAAATGTACTAGAAGGGCACCAGTTCAGTAGTAGAGATTTCCCCCACAGGGAGAGCATCAAGAGTAGTGCCAGCCCAGCGGCGCAAATGTACATTACGTAATCGAATACTCCTTCAAAACTTCGAAGGCGGTATATCGTAGTGAATGGATTACAACCCAGATTACTTTGCCCTAAGCATGGTGGCTTTGTGGTTAGCGTCCTTAGCATACTGGTTTTGTTTGTAATCGGATGGATGGATCCCATTTAGCAGTGCGGCGCTGAGAGGTATTAAAGAGAGAGCTCCCGTATAGCGCACGGCAACGCTGCTGCGCGCTGTTGATTGAAAATCTGCTCCACTCAAGCATAGCTGACTATGGGCCTTACCACCGAGGTGTAGATCCTGAGGATTCATCATGGCGATGTTTTACCAGAGACCTGTTTACTCGTGCATTTTAATTAATTTTAGTTACTTTTGGTTTGAAAATTGTTTTCAATTAGGGGATGCCCAAGGCGTGTTAAGCGTCGTCAAATCTTAAGATTTTAGTTTTTTTTTATGTAAAATAACGGTTAAAATGTTTTTAGCGGATTCGCTGTGTATGATATTTTCTATTAGGTTAAAAACATTTCGGTGTATGTAGTTAGAAATCATCTAAAATCATTTTAATCGTAATTTTACATAAAAAAAATAAGACTTAAGACTTTACGACGCTTAACATGTCTTCTGAATGTCCAAAGTATTTATGTAGCTTTGTTTGAAAAATATTTAAAGATTGTCTATCAACACGCTTTTAACAACTCAGACGGCAGAGGTTTCTGATCTGAGTGCGTCAAGAAGATGACTATTTCATAGACTCTGAAAAGTCACATTTGCTCTGGCTGGGTACACAGAAAAATGACGAGTCTCTAAATCTTCCTCCTTATAATCGATCCCAAGGAGTAGAGGTTGTCCTGCCTATAGAGACTGTACAATAATGACGACGACGATGATGACGTGTGGATTAAGTATGTTCTTAGAATTTCCGCCGTTCATTACAAACCTACTCTGTGACAGAACTGCAGCGACATATTGAGGCTCAGCCTGCTTGCAGTATGGAAGAATATAGGAATCCCGCAAGGCATGTGGTCGTAAATTACCTGGTAGAGAAACTGAAGGATTTTTCGGATTTCAGAGGCATGCAAACGACGTGACGTTATGGCCAGGTTTCTGGACACCCGACATGATCTGAGCCAAAGTTACCTTAAGCTCTGAAAGAAATTGGCGGTTAACAAAACCTGCTTTATCCGTTAGAATTCGTCATTGGTATTAACTACGAAGGCTGAACGTAACGCACAAAATGCGTAATGAAAGTACTGCACGTTTTAATTTCATCCCTGAGTGTACGAATATCTGCTTCACTGAAATGATTCCCAGTTGCTATTTCTCTCAACACGTTTCTTCATGGCATGACTGGGTGATCACTGAGCTTTTGAGTGTTTTGGGGGTTTGGATTAGCAACAAGTTTGAAAGTTTGGTGAAAGGGTATCCTGACGTATCTCGCTTTTTATAGTCAACCGCGCGGAACTCTCACATACATATTTCAAACTAACACCCGTCTTCCATAAGTTTGTGATTGGGTTCTTGTGTTTCATCGATTAATTGGACAACTTCTCCAAGTCCAAGTGTGTCCCTAACTAGGGGCTCGAATGGTTTTCATTTTACATGAATTCGTTAAAACATAAAAGATAATGAGTAAAAATTTATAGAGGTTGGTCTTAACTTTCGTCTCACTGCATTCCGGCAATTTTTTATCTTAAAGGGATTGAGTAGTCACTCAAATTTTAAAAATTTTTAATAACTTTAACAAAAAAAAAAATATGACAAAAATAAAAATGGGAAGCAAACATCATAATTCTTAACTATTTAAAAATAATTCAAATTCCGAAAAATTGTAAAATTTTTATATTTTTTCATCATTGTGAACCACAAAAAAAAACACTCGACCTCCGAAAAATTGGTGGCCGGTCCACTTAACAAATTTTTACTGTAATACACAAGTATTAATTTATCATGCATCAAATAATTTTCAATTCTGTACCGATTATTTGGTAAGATTTTTGAAATATTTTCCATTTTATTTTTTTTTTTTATTTTTATTATTTTTGCTTGTATCTTGGCAACCCAATAAATACAAAATTTTTTTAACCCTTATTTAACTTTCATGTATTTATTTTTAGTTTTTAGACGTTTTTGCAAGCCTTTGTTTTTTAAATAAATGCATATAAGTATAACTCAAAAATAGTGTAAATTAAAAAATGCAAAATGCAAAGTGCTTGAGAGAACAATGCTGCTTTCAATAGTCACTAATCTGTGTAGACATTAATCAAGTTGGCTAAAGCAGGCAAGTATTAGCTGGACTAGAGAACATACGTACGTATTTGCATGCGAGTATGTACGTACGTAGCCGTAAGTACTATATAGAAATTAGCTGATAAGTATATAAAGTTAGAGCAAAGGCTGCAATGTTTAGTAAATGTGTGCAATTAAGTTAAATTAATGTATTTGAAGAGATTACCTAAGTCAAATGAAGCAAAACAGCAAAAACCAAAAAAAAAAAACAAAAACTAAAAAGCAAGTCAATGTAATTGAAAATTTAAGTGTGTGTTGTTTACTTTTCGCAAATAAAATGCATATGTATGAATTCATTCATAAAAATTACACTGAAATATATATTTGCAAAGATAAATTATTTATTGGAAGAAGCGTATTTATTTGTATTAATTACTAGACACTTGTAAAAATTTGCAATCATAAAATTATGGGCATAAAATTGGGATTATTGAGTTTGTTACAGCGTAAAATTTGAGTAAATTTAAAAGTAAGTTGATATATATATAACGATTATTGCAAATAGAAAAACTAAAAAATGAATATTAATTAAATAAGGAAAGATTTTGAGTGAAGTGAAATATGCGCAAAATTGTTACAGAAATAAAAACCACTACAATGTAGAAATGATGTTTGATTAATGCATATTTGTATGTATGTAACAAAGAAAATGCGGTCAGTACATACAAAAATATGACAAAAAATTAAGCGAGAAAATAATAAAAATTAATTAAAGCCAAACTATGTTCTTCCTAATTAACTTAAAAAGGATGGGGAAGACGGTATGTATGATTATGTCCGAGTAGTTTTGAATTCGATACCACCAATGGTTATCGAACTTAAAAATTGCTCATTTTCTAAAGTATAAAATTCTAAAAAAATAAACATTCATCTTTAAAGCAACACTTACATTCTCCACCATGCAGTAGATAAAATCAAATATGCTTTCCAATTATTTCAACCTCAAAAGCAAAGCTCCATTTTCAGTATTTCATATTTAACTTTCACATAATTTGCGTACAAGCTTTCAATAGTTCAAACACTTTTCAAAATATAATCATAAAATGCATTTAAAATGCAAGCATGAACACAAATACAAAAACACAAATAAAATTCGAATCCATTAATTAATCAACATATCCGCCGCATATATGGCGACTATAGGCTTAGAGTCTCGCCACCATTCCACCACTGTGCGCCCACTGCGCTCTCAATCACTCGCAATCATCATCAAATATGTATGTATGTATGTATACACGTGTGCATCTACTAACTACACCCCCACCCACCAAATATTTGGCCTGAAATCGTTAAAATATGCAATTCTAATTTCCGTTAGTAAATTGTAAGCTCCCTTCAGTCTACTAATTTCAACGCTATATTCATTTCCTGTACACCCTAACAACCCCCTCCCACACACACACGCACTCCCGCTCACTCGCACTCATCGATGCGTACAGTGGCGGTCGAACGCATGCTCGCATTCAAAGCAGACACTGCCAATGACCGCTAACTAACGTCGTCTATCCACTGGCTAAACAGTTGAATAACATTTGGTAATTTCTGATGATTTTCAATTGCACAAATTAAAATTGGCGTGAAAAATCTCTTTGCGGTTGTTTGCGCAAAAACTAATTAAAAATTTAAATTTATAACGCGTTGTCGAATTGAAGAGTGGTGGGGATACTTGAATATTTATTTATACGTACATATGTATATATGTGCATTAGGATGGTACAAAAATGCATGTGAAGAAGTAAAGTCGGAATTTGAATGCTCTATATTTAGAGGTCGCTATTTTTTCGATAAAAAAAAACAATCCTAGAGGATGAGAGCACTAAAATTCCGACTTTACTTTGTTGACCACCCTAATGTGCATACATAAATGTATATTCTTTCATATGAGTTTATCTTGTTTACCTTTGCAACTCCAAACTAAATTGAGAAAACATATCCCATACCATATGTATGTATGTATGTATATAGTATTGTCGCTTTACAGAATTCCATGACAAGCCGGGAAAAATCCTGGACCTATAAATACATGTTTTGCCCCTTTTCTGACCACGGTGAACAAGGACCCAAATGAGGCACTCCCTTTTCACAGATGCGATGCTAAAAAACCAACATAAACATTTACGTATTTACATATTTCCTAATCGTCAAAAATGATACGTAAAATCCATTGTCTGTGTCAGTCCAATCGCATTCATCAATTTTCAGTTCACCGCCGGTGCAATGTCATGACACTTCACTGAGCACGCATTCGGCCAGTAAACACAATGGCGCTTGTGAGTATGTGTGACTGCACCGAAAAGCTTTGAAATTTGAAAAACATTTGGCAAGCATATGACACCGAGTGTCATGTCTATTAAATTATGTAATTGGTTTCAAATTGAGCGCATGACACTAAGGACTATGCGATATACACACATATATCCTTATATATATGTACACATGTGTATCTAAGTGCATGGGTTCGAATATCTGTGTGTGTTCGGTGTTGTTATTCGGCCACTAAACCGCAATAATGTATGCAAATAAACAGCTGCAAAACGGTATTTATAAATTTACACAATTACACAATTCGAACACACACACAAATGCATTAAACGCGCTACCTTTTTGGCCATTGGCGCGTGAAAATATTGGTGCGACACGCCTCGTTCATGTTGGCCGCGCACGAAATGTGAGAAGAATTCGTCGCTAAAGCGAAGTAAATTGAGCCAAAGGGAGATTACAACGCTGCAACATAACCCTTACGCACATGGATAAATATGTTTGTATGTATAAGCACCTGTTGTAGGTGTCACATGCCACATACCGCATGCCGCACGACACGTACCACATGTCGCATGCTTTCCATCCTGGAGCGTCGCTATCGCATACCCACAAATCCATGCAAACACACGCACACGCACGCACACGCACACACACACTTATAAATTAATTAAAATGCATGACAATAAAGGTGTTAATCCGCGCATATATAATAATGGGCTACAAAATATTTATGGTATGTACATTTATATGTATGTATGTATGTGTGTATGTATTTATGTATATGCCATACAAATGGCTATGGAGCTGTAATGAGGCGTTTGGTAAAAGGTTACGAGTTATTAGAGGTAAAGAGCAAAATGTGCTGCTCGCTATAAGGCCGAGCTTTTGCGCCAATCTGCCGTGAAAGCTTTTTTTGTAGGGGCGCCAAAAAATTATATGCCTTTTCCTAAACACAGTTGGTTTCTTATTTAGGTGTGCTTCTTCACGGCAGAGTGCAACAAACTTTTATATAAAATGTTTCTATCATTTGGCTGCTGTATGGATCGCGTATCGAACTTGGAGCTTACCGAATGGTAGACATACAGCTTTACACACTCTGTCACACTTCAGTCTCACTCGCTGGTAAGTATTTATGTATGTACATGTTGGACTCAAAAATTTTGCGTTTATCTACACACTCGAATGCACAGAGCAGCGAATGCTCAAATTCTGCCTTTATGCAGTTCCGTGAAAAGTGTTGTTAATTATTTTCCCATAACTTTAAAAATTTAGCACTGGTTTCGCGTAAATATTCACGACTTACAGTGAATTGTGTGTACATGGAAAATGGAAGTGCTCATCAACAAATTTTTCTGTTTTTACATTTTTCAAATTCCTTTACATTTTCGTACGAATATTCCAAATAGCAACTCAAATTATTTCAGCGAAAAAGAAACTTAATTTTTAATAGGCATTATTTTTACTTTAGCTTTTAAGCTGAGTATGCAAGCAGTACGCACGGAATTTCAAACAAAAAATTTTTAATTTTTCAAATATGATTTGCAGCAATCCGAAGATAAATTCAAATACTCCAGTGCAATCAAAAATCTATATTTAGCACTCGATGTTAAGGTTGGTTACAAATTGTTAAGAATTTATTTTCAATATATTTGCAGAATACTTATAAACTATAAACTCACCACTGTCTTAGCCAAACATTTTGAATTGCAAAAAGGCACGTACTGATCGAAAGTTTTTTTTCGAAAAGTAATTGGATAACAATGGGATCTATTTTTTCGAATTTTTTAATTAATGAAATTTTGTCCAACTCAGGAAATGGAGGAATGTTACTCATACGCCATGTACGAATTATCTAAATGTTTGATTGAACTTAATAGAAAACGACAACAATTAATTAATTAAGTGCTCCATAAATTTTTTTGAAAATATTAGAAGAAGTTATCGTAGGGCTTTAATTTTTCGTATATAACATTTGTGGACATAAATCAAGAAAAAATCGAAAAATGCTCGTGATGGGTTCATTTTAAAGCATATCTCCCATACAAACCTAACCTCAAAATTGCCTTAAAATGCCATATTCGCATTGCCAAAAATATAATAATATTAATATAAATAGATAACAAAATTCTTCATAGTCTTTGCTCTTTCGGTTTTAGCATGATAAAATATCGTATCTAAAAAGAAAAATAAAAAATTAGAAGTCGACTCAAACAGAAGAAAAAAAACACATTCGACTTTCAAACAACAAAAAAGGTATAATTTGACACAGCTATGGAAAAAACTATTGCACGGATTACAGTAATTCTTTTTGATTTTATTGTATTCTGGAGTTTAGAAATACTATTAGACGTTGCGTAGGTTGGATGTTTCAAATTTGTCTCTTTTCGCCAAACCCCCAGTGTATGGCGTAGTACTTTAGAGAATTTTTTTCTCTGCAATGTAGTACCTTTACCATTTTGATTAATACATTTTATTTGACGCAGTCAGAGTTCTTGGCGTTCCATTAATTTTAGAATTCGAGAAAATAGATCCCATTGTTATCCTATTATCGTACTGGGCTTAAAAGTTATGGAATGTATACGTGGCAATTTTTTATAAAATATTTTCAAGAAAATCGATCAATACGTTTTTTTTTTGGAAATCAACATTTTACATTAAAAATTGTAAAGAAATCCAATTTTTTTACTTCTTTCGATTCTACATTCCAAAAGTGTTTTGGAAATAAATTTCAAAACAAAAATCGTCGCAATTGCACCATTTATAGGCATTTAAAAAAAGAAAGTTTTTTGCAAAAATAGATGTTTCGAAAACGGCTGGACAAAAAAATCAGGGGAGCCTCTCTCAATTTTTACTAAAACATAAAAAATTGTGAAAAAAATCGGGCAAGCAAAGCCAAATATTACGAATTATGAAATCTTCGATAAATCAGTAACTACTAAAGCTAATTTACTAAAAATTGATGTTTGGAATAATTCTTTAGCAGGATATTATAACACATTTTTAGAAAATGGGTTTGACACTTCCCACTTATGACCACAAATGCATACCTCGCTAACCATTATATCAATTTCTACCAAACTTGGCATAATCATTGTACTTGACACAAAAAAAGCAACAACCACACTCAGCCACAGCGGCCGTCGCATATAAAGATAGGTTTGGTAAAATGTTATTTCTCCGGGTTATCACAATAGACCTACATATGTATATGGCCATCGAGTGTGGTCTTGATAAGAGCTCACCAGTCGAACCTAATTTATATTTGTGTAACCTCAAATTTTAAATATATTTGGAATAAGATCTATAAAAAACTTCAGAAAATTGAATTGGGGGTGGAAGGATGTCTGACCTTCGCATGACGGATAATATTTATTTATTTATTACAACTTTCACACACATTTTTTACTGCACTACGTTACCCTTTAAAAATCAGTAGCTTTATTAAAAAGTTGAGATAATTTTTTTACTTTCTTTATTAGTTTCCAGTTGGCATACAAAATATTAGTAATTCGATATTGAAATATTCCAATAGATATTAAATTCTTTAAAGCCTATGTCCTTTAACCTCACCTTAAGCCGCATCATCTGCCTAATAAACCAATAGTTCCCATTTGCCTTCAAGCAAAGCCACTTGTCTAAAAAATATGTCCATTGTTTTGAAAAAATAAACCACCCTGACTTTCCACTTTTCATTGATTTTGCTGTCAGGCTGTGCAGCAAATAAAAATTGGCTGTGGCAGGAGAAATTCAATGTATGTATGTAGGTGTACATTTGTAATTTGGACGCATTGTGAATTTATTTAGCACTTCCAACCCCGCCACCTCCTTTTCGAACGTAGAACTCACACTTCCCATTCCCATTTCCGCTACGGCTGTCAGCACTAGGGCTGTTAAATTAGTAGAGTGGGAACAAATTACCATGGCGTAAGATTGAGGGAAAACAACAAAAAATAACGGCTGAGGTGCTGAACGCTCTACAGAGTGTGGCGATATTCCATCCATTCAAATATTTCATTACGATGCCGTCATTTCGTACACACGCCTTGCGCTTACAATGCCGAGTGAATTGCAAGGTTTTTGCTTTGCCGCTGACTTTGCGCAACGTAGGTCAGTCGTATAAAACGCAAATGTGAACGGTAAAGAAACATACAAAAAAAAAAAAAAAACATTCAATAAAAGCAACGATGAGCCGCAGCCACTATCCACTTTGTTTGCACGCTGTCATTGCTTAATCTGCCTTTTCTGCTATCGGCCGGCGTTTCGTTTCCCTTTTGTAATGGGCAGCACAAGATTTTCAGCATGAGTCCGAATTATTATGAATATTTTATTATAATTTTGAATTTTTTAAGACATCAACTAATGGCGCCAAATTGTTGATGCCCGCAAACAACAACAAATAGCAAACATTTACAACAACCAACACGGAGTCAACAATAGCTGTAACGTTAGAGTGGCAGCAGACTGCCTGAAACGTAGCCAGACGAGACGTAGCGGCACACAAAGGCCGCACGACCAAAAATATGCTTTATGGTTTCTTCGGTTGAATGTGTGTGCTGGCGAAAATTTGTTATCTCCTCCACAGGGTACACAGGCACAAAGCACTTTTGCTACTTTTAGCCGTTGGAGCGAGCGAAGGAAACAACACTCTAAAATGTTATTTTTAACAGACGAAAGCGGTGTGTGATACCAAAGCTGGGCGTTGCAGTGCAAAAGAGGAAGCCGCATGCCAAGGAAATGTTAATATGGTGAGAAAAGAATTTATGGCCCGAGGTCTACTGAGGGCGTGCTAGGTAGATGTTTCACTTTTGATATGTGTGTGTGTGTAAAATAACTACTTTTTAGCTGTTTGTTTTGCAACGAATGCGTAGCTGAGTTAAAGCCGCCAGCAAATTTAGTCTTTAAGCAGAAATGGCAACTACGAAAGTTTACTACAATTATCTGCGATGTATTTAGTTTCTTTAAGGAAGCTTTTAAGCTGAGCAACATTTTCCATGTCTGAATGTTTGTATGTATAGCATATCTCCTGAAAGTAAACAATCTTTATTGCGTATACAAATATATATACGTATTAAATTC
This sequence comes from Rhagoletis zephyria, assembly GCF_001687245.7. Classification (NCBI taxonomy): domain Eukaryota; kingdom Metazoa; phylum Arthropoda; class Insecta; order Diptera; family Tephritidae; genus Rhagoletis; species Rhagoletis zephyria. Next base: position 159,678 of record NW_016157347.1, on the reverse strand, counting down.
GCAAAATATCCACTTGAGTTGTTGAGTTCAAAAACAATTAAACCCACTAACTTACGTACATCCACTTGCAGCAGTCGAAAAGAACCGACGAAACCTGCAGCCAGACTGACTGCACAAAGTGAGGGCAGCAAGCAGTTAAATCGAGCCGTCTGCGCCGCTGGGAAAACAATAACAACGTAAATACGTAAATATTTTTGGTAGCACAACGTGCACTGCTAATAAATTCGTTTATTGAATTGGCAACAAAATACGCGCGAGACATGCCCACTAAGCTGGCGCGTTGCCGCCGCCACTCTACTCCCGCGCCGGCAACATTCATTTTACTATTTTTCGTATTAAAATGCAACCGCACCCCCTCCCACTCACGAATCGGCTTTTGACCACTTCAAAGTCAGCTTAAATGCCGGTGAANGGGGGGGGGGGGGGCTAGCAACAACAACAAACTAAATCACTCACCCCAACAGCGCGGCCAGATGTTGAAGGAGCAAAAATTACATTGAAAATACGATTTATGCGCGGCGGCAATAACACGCCAGCAACAACAACAACAACAACAACAACAAAAACAACAACACCGAGCAGTGCAAATGCAAGCAAAGGATCAGGCAACTGCAGCTAAAGTACTTAAGAGCGCGAAAAACTATAAGCGTTTATTCGGCGAAGGCAAAAATATGCGGCACGTTTGGTGCATTTAAGGGGCGTACGTACACTAAATAAATTTTCGAACGCCTGTAAACATGCTAGCCGCGAGGAGAAAATTTTGCCAATTCAAAGGCTAGCAGCCAATGGAATTGTTATTATTATTGTTGTATGTAGCTGCGAAGGGTGTTTGCTTTGCAGTTGGAGTTTTCCAACAATACCACAATAGAAACCTAGTTAGAATGCATTTGGTGTTATATTTTGCTTGTACAAAACAAATAAATGGTGGTTTGGTGCTGACTGTCCGCCTTAAAGCATGCAATGCAATTTAGAAGCCGAAGAAACAATTACCAATGTGGCCTCAAATTAAACTTATTTATATTTTTTTTGATTGTTGGTTTTTGTGTTTTAGTATTCGCTTTTAATATTGGCCATTATTAAATTTTTTTATTTGTCGATTTCTTATTATTATTATTTTTTTTTTTTTGCCAAATACGTGTGCTTAGCTGCGATGCGGAAGTGCAATGTGCTAGGTCACGTAATTCGAATAGAGACTTCATCGTTACATGACTCGAATCGTGTATGGAATTGGTTTGGCAGCAGGATGTAGACGCTTGGATTAAGTGAATGAACCTAGCGGAAGCGCTGTGTGGTTGTGGTTTTTTTATGGGTGAAGAATTTGCAACTCTGCACCAAAAAACTTTATTGTTTTTAAATTCCACAGAATTTTCTCTCTCATTTGGTACCCATGTTGTTATTCTATATTGCACTGATTTTTTTTTCAAATAATTTTTCGAATTAATCATATCATCAAAATTTCAAAGTCGTAAAAACGTACGTAAAAACGCATTTTTACTACATATTTTTGGCCCATAGTTTCGTGAGTATATCGATTCTTTAGTGTGTTTTGAATTTTTTTTTGTTGTTGTCGCACGGTGTTATCATACATAGATACAATTTACTTGGTTATCTCTATAAACTCCTATAAAAACCGCTTCTTGTGGTGACTTCTGATCAAATAATACGTTCGTTATCCTTTCTCAACTCCTGTAAATGCTACTACGGGGTACAGGTAGTTCTATAGACAAGGGTCGTCACGTAACATTTCCTCATATAAGTACATAAATGGTTGAGTTGCGTAGAGCCAACTTTTACTTGCACGCATTTTTACTACATATTTTTGGCCCATAGTTTCGTGAGTATATCGATTCTTTAGTGTGTTTTGAATTTTTTTTTGTTGTTGTCGCACGGTGTTATCATACATAGATACAATTTACTTGGTTATCTCTATAAACTCCTATAAAAACCGCTTCTTGTGGTGACTTCTGATCAAATAATACGTTCGTTATCCTTTCTCAACTCCTGTAAATGCTACTACGGGGTACAGGTAGTTCTATAGACAACATTTTTGCTTTCAACGGTATGATATTTCTCGGCGTACCAATTGCTCATTCGGGTTCGCTGTAGTTCCACTATTCGTATATATCGGTTTCTTGAAGTATGCTCTCTGAGAGCCTGAGCGAGGAGTGTATTTGCTGGCTGTCTGCTAGGATTGCTAGGATATGGTAACAAATTTTAAGAACCAATCCAAAATTGCAGTTCATCAGATTATTCATTCAAAACCCAAGCAGGCAAGGGTCGTCACGTAACATTTCCTCATATAAGTACATAAATGGTTGAGTTGCGTAGAGCCAACTTTTACTTGCACGAAAAATTGATCACATTCACAGAATTTTTTATAACGTCAAATCCTGCGCAATAAGACAGGCACTTTTTTATTGCCAAAAGTATATTTATCCATCCGACGTAACACTGCTTCCGAACCCATTCAAAGCAGCCAATCTCAAATGAAGAAAACTATTGAGTGCTACTTTCAATGCTCAATGAAATCTTAGAATTCATTTTAAAGCCATAATTATTGAAAAATCTTTGCGAGCATAGCCAGCTTCATCGTCGTCAGCTCATCTAATCTCATTTCAAATCTGAAGTACCAACTGCATACCTACGTACATACATAGTTATATCCATGCGATGCGCATTTCTCCAATAGCCTTGCGAGTTACGTGATTCCTATCAACCAATAATTGAATGCTTTGAGCCTGTTGCTCAATTCACAGAAAGTCACAATGGTGCAGCCGTCTGCGGTTTGATTATATTTTCTATTAGGTTTTGCATGTTCATTTCGCATTCGAGATTTTCAACACGTTCAACACTAATGCGACGAGCAGCTCTTTTATTCACACCATGACACCTCATTTTGTTCGTCGTCGTCGCCACCGCCCCCCCAAACAGCCACGCCGCTTACGCCACCGAATATCTTAAAAGCTGAGTGGGTGGATGGTCGTTGTGCGCTGTGCGCTGTGCGAACGAACGCCTTATTGATTGCATTCATTTCATCATTATTGTATGGACGTGTGCAACTGCAGCCGCACCTTCAATCAAAATATTGCACGAATGGCCTTAGCCAGACAACACACAACAATAACAACATTAGAAGGTAGCACTTCAAATTCCACACAGTCATTGATGCAATGTTGCACGCACTACCAGCGCTGTACTGGTAGTCTGTGTGTGTGGTCTGTGTGTGGGGAAGTCAATTCAATCGACAAGGATTCGCATTTGATTTTGTCACATACGCACACACCTGTGCAAGGAATCATTTTAATACACCTCATGGCATGCGACGACGACTGTCTATGAATGTGTGTTTGTATGTGTATATGTAAATAAATGTGTATGCAATTGCCACAGCGCAGCGGCACAAAGATGCCGCCATTGAATTTGGCATAAAGCATTCGGTATTTGGCATTTCAGATATGTCGGCCTGTGGCTGACAGGTTGGCGGGATGGAGAGCAACAGACAGCATTTGACCATGATTACCAAGTAGAATATTATCTGCTGTTTGTGTATAAAATGTGGAAAATCGTGGGCTGGGGAGGTATGTAGTCGTGACTGCAGCCGATTCTTTTATTTGCAGAACTCTGATTATTACTTTCAAGTCGGATTTGCCAATCACTACGAGTATTTGCTGGAAAAGTATTTGGGAAGTTGTAGTGGGGGTTGAAGGCTTTCGTTTGTGCCTAACTATTGAGGCTTATTTGATATGGATTAGGTGTAACTGGTACGCTGATCTGAAGAGCTTTATATGCGCATCTGTACGTAGTTTGTATGGATAAAGGAAAGCGTATTTATCCAGGGTTAGCATGACTGCTTTCTTCTGTAGGTGAATAAGCGCGAATGGGAGCATCTTGTATTTTAAATAAATTTTTCTATGTATGAACAGGGAATTTTAACCCTTCAAACGTTATCACAGAACCGAAAGCGGATGGGATTTTTGCTAACTGTTCTGTGATTCACTCGTTGCCAATTGACCTTATGCTAGACTAGAAAATGCGCAATTGCAGGATGCTTAAAGCCTTTAGTGCAACAAATGTTCCTAAACGATTTTCTGAAAAAAAGTTTTGCGATGCAGAAACCCAAATATTGTGAAAGCCATTCAGCTTACGAATGTTTTTGAATTGTGACAAATTAGTGTGATGGGATTCAAAAAAGTCCATGCGAAATAAAACATAAGGAATCTCGAACTCTGCGAAGAATAAAATAATTACAGAAAAATGAGAAAGATCTAGAAATAATCTTGAAGTATGCCGACCAATAAAATATGGAGAATATATCGAAAAAGAATCCAAGGAATTCCGAAAAATAAAGAGCGAAGAATCCCTCAAGCTGCCAAAAAAGGCTAGAAAAATACCAAAAGAATCTTGAACAAATCTTGAAAAAGTCTGAAAAATAGCATACGAAGAATACCGAAAGCTTACGAAAATCCATAACTAAGCCCGAAAAAGAGAAAAACCGACAAAAGTACAGACCAATAAAAAATTAAGAAAACTCCAAGGAAAACTCCGAGAAATTCCGAAAAATATATGAAGTAGAAGCTTTGAATATACCGAAAATAATCCAGAAAAGTGCCGAAAAAATCATGAACAAATCTCGAAAGAATACGAGGAAGAGAACATCGAAGAGTCCCGGGAAGTACCTATAAAGAAAACACAGAGAATCTCGGCGATTCCCGAAAAGCCCGAAAAGAGGTTCGTTAAAAATTTTAAAAGCTTTTCAAAAGTCACAATAAAATGTCCAAGACTAAGACACGAAGAGTCCCATAAGGATAATACTTGGCGATTCGTTCAAAGTAACGTCCTGTAATAAATCGACTTGCCCTTGAATGAAGGTTGAAGTATTATTTGGCTAAACCTCCGAACTTTTTGGATACATGGGCGCCAATATATACTATTTAATTCTACACGTTCTTTGCTTTTAACCCTTGACGTTAACCAAGTTTTTTTGAAGGACTAAATTTTCCAACTCTCTGATAATTTTTGATGTCCGTGTCGAAAGCAACGGTTGGCTGGACAGAGAGTGGTGTTTTATGGGGTTGTCCCAACGTTCAAACGACGTCTATATGTCCTCAAATTATTACTAAAAAATGATGGAAAGTAGCTTTTAAACAAATTTTTTCATTGAAAAAAATATGCCTTTAGCATTAAACAACATTTTTGAAACATTAGCTTTTAAGAGAAAATAGTTAAATATAATAACGTGAAAATTAAAAATAATGACAGCTGCTGGTTATTTTCTTTTATTATTGAAATAACGCAGCGAAATAAAAAAATATGTTTAAGTAAAATGTGCTCCAACTATTGTGCTAATTATGAAAAAAGTAATAAGCAAAAAAGCTACAAAAAAAATAAATACTAATTACTCAAATTAAATTGCTATTCATTATGTAAAAAAACAGAGCAAAAACTATAAATCAATTTCCGTACTCACAAAGCTGGCCAATTTAATATTTATGTATATGTATGGGTATAATGGGTATACATACATATAACACGTTTGTATATGTGCTCATAAATATAGACTTATTATTTTGCGAAAATGTATGCGTTTATGTACAATTAAAAGCAATATAACTAAGCGCGAATATACAAAGTTTGCGTATACGCCCTGTCGAACTCAATGTGGTCAACACAGTAGTACAAATGTATGTATGTATATGTACATTAGACTGCATCACTCCGCATACAAAAAAATTTTTCGGAAAAATATTAAGATTTACGTGAGCTGAATCAATTTGAAAATATATACCCCCAAAAATGGAGTTTTTTATGAATAAAAATTGTTTCTTAAAGATTATTTTTTTTACATCCCCTCAGATGACTAAAGTGTTTAAGCTAAAAAAATCTGCATGCAAATATTTAAAAAAAAAATTCAACGGAATCATAATAATGAGTTTTTTGATGCTGTTTTTTTAACTTTTTTCAAAGAGTGGTATAAGAAAAACATTTTATTAACATTGGAAGGGTATTTCCTCACTATTTTTATTTATTTGCAAATAAACTCATTCAAAGTATGAAAGAGAAAGGTAGGCTGTACGAGCATCATTCCAAGTTGAACTAAGCGATGTTGGTGTTTGAAAAAAATAAATAAAATGGGACGTGAAATGAGATTTTTGCGCAGAAATAAAAACAGTGCAGAATCGGAATAGTTTTGGCCCAGTTATTAAAGTTAAAAAATAGCATCAAAAGTCTTATTATTACGATTCCGTTGAAAAGGTTTTTAAATATTTTTATGAAAAATTTTTAAGTTTAAGCTGTTTTGCCATCTGAGGGGATTTTTTCAAAAAGTTCTGTAAGAAACTATTTTCATTCATAAAAAAACACCATTTTTGTAAGTATTTTCAAATCGGTGCAGCTCACGTAAATCTTAATATTTTTCCGAAATATTTTGGTGAACGTCATCAAATATAATATATTTTTTGTAATGCCGCCGGAAAAACCGCAATTGTTTTTGGTGGAGCAGTCTAATATACATACATATACATATACCAAACAAGTAAGAAAGCCTAAGTTCGGGCAGAGCCGAACATTAAATACCCGGCGCACGTATTAAATATATGTTTTTCGCCTTACCGAAAGCTACGGCTATATGGTAAGCCGGGGCGTATCAATTTTGAGTAAATTAGAGTCCTTAGATTTCGAAATTTTGAAGTTTCAAGCAGTTCTGAAATTTACCGTTATATGAGAAGCGGCCGTTATTTTAGTCCGATTTCAATAATTTTCAACGGTTTGCTTATATGTGGCAAGCACAATAACTACACCGAGTTTGGTACAAATTGGTAGAACGGTTAGCGAGATACATATATATGATCACAAGTGGGCGGTGCTNACACCTCTGAGTCTAAAGTATTTTTGCAAGGCAATTTGGAAAAACTTTTTTTTTTTGCCGAATCTATCGATATTTAACATTTATCGGTGGCACCTACATCCGCAAATAAATTTTTGTTTTAAATAGTTCTACTAGAATAATCAAAACACTGCCTTTATACAACTTTTAAAATTCCTTGCAAAAATACTTTAGACTCAGAGGTGTACGGCGAACTTCTTTTTCCGGTATGTTTTAATGTACATTATACTAAATATTTGGTTATTCCCCCTTACAAAAAAAGTTTGAAAGCTTACTGTGAAAGAATTATTCGTTCATAAAAATGCACAACTTTTTAATTATGACACGATTTGGAAGCATAGTTTTGAGTGCTTAAAGTTTCTTTTTTTTTTACTAAATTTTGATGGACCAAAGCAGACAGGCCATTAATTTTCACGTTGATTTTTGAAATACGTTTATTGTTATAATACAGTCAAATAAAATAACAAGATACTTCAGCCATTATACGTCTGCTTGATTACTTGCCTGCCATCACAAAATATGTTTTCAAAGTAGGGAGAATAATTGCAAACTTTTTCACGACCCAGTCTAATATAGTACATTCGTAAATATGTACGTCGATATTTTTATGTGATTAAGTATGTATATTTATTCTTGTACATGGCTTTTTTGGCATTATCACGGCGATAACTTTTTTTTCCACATAAAACTGTCACTTTAATATATGTATTTAAAATTTGCATTTTCTATGACTTAGAATAGTTTGTTTAGACTTGTGTGCCATTTTTTATAGTTCAAATATGCAAATTTATTTAACTTTGCTTACTAAGCAGGCTGGCCGCCTGTAACTGTTTTTATTTTTAACATTTAATTTAATTAGTTTGTTGATCATTTCGCCAGACATATTTCTTTTATTATTTAAATTGAGCAGCATTCGAAGCGGTTAGTCAGTGGACATTCGTCAAAGTGGATTTCATGCTGCAAAATAGCAAAAATGGTAAAGGCTGATTTAGTTGCAATACCTGAACGATGAATCTGTTGAGGTGTTGCTTCAAATATCTTGTTTATATATAAATAAATACAGTACAAATAAGTCAGAAACTCTTATTTTTAGTAATGAGCTTCTTTGTCAAAGAATTATGTCTTCATGCTTTTAGGTTGCAAAGGCTCGATAAAATGGGGAAATAAGAAGTTAGCAAATTGCGACTTTAAAACAAGTTTGACTTGAGCAGTGAATGAAGAAAGACGAATGTCAAAGAACTTCATTTAAAGATGGTGGTGATTAGATAGCTGACCACCACTTCAAACATTATCGCAGAAACAGTCCGGAAGGAAAGAGCTCATCCGAAATGGTGGCTGGGTTAATTAACTAACTTCTCGCGCCCTGTGATTTCTTTGGTACACAAACAAGTCTTTCTTAGTGTGTTCTTATGCTCTGGTTCTGAGTATAAATTTTGACATTATTTGTACGCCTTCCATACCTCACCTAATCTGTTTATATCTAACTGCACGTGTATTCTTCATTCTTAAATGGCTTCAACTATTGTGATGATTTTATGTGCATACTTATAGGGTCACCTTGGGCTACAAAATACTAAAAAAAAGTTATAAAAAAATTTAAAGAAATTTCTAATTTGTAATGCACTCATTTTACTCAACTTCGGTGTAAAAAAAATTCATAACTCAATTTATTGTACAGTGCACCCCATATTGCGCAATACTCAAAGCTACCATTGTGATGTTTTCAATTTTTTTTTTGCGATGGCATATTTTCAAAAACTAATTTTTTTCAACTTGTATTTAATCTGTATGTGAAAATTTTTCAATAAAAAAATTTTCTTTTCATAGATAATAATCTTTCATAGATAATGTGTGTATGTGTGATTTTTTTCAAAATTTTTCATCGCCCCGTTCTCGAGATATTTGGAAAACTATTAAATAGATTTGTTTTTGGTTTTTGTGCTATAAAGTTTTTAAAAATGTATTAATCAAGCTCAAATTTCATATTTATTTATTATTTATGTTTATGCATTAACACTAAAAATTTCAAACACATCAAACACACACACAAGTGTGAAGCCCGTCCGTTTTGGTATGGAACACCGCATATATAGATTGGGCTAACACTACTGCAATCGAATGTTAAAACTTACAAATTTGGTAATGCATAATGTTTCCATCAAATATTTAGTAGACAAAAGTCGAAAAATCATCGACTGAGATTCGATTCTAGTCGACTTGAGGCGATTGAACTCGATTCCAAAAAGTCGAGTGTTTTCAGCAAAAAGTCAATTTTTGACTAAATTTGTAGCCGGCTTTTGCTGCCTAGGCTCGCCTAATTCAAATCATATTGCTCTTTGTTGTTTAGGTGTTGGGTGAGTAAAGGTGAACAATAACCTAAGGGGCATACATATTTTATGTTTTATGTGAAACACCAGCCAGATGTGTCACTCATTTATATACACATCTGCACTTCTCTTGAATAATTTGCCCAATAAAGTTGATAACAATTATATATTTTAGTGATTATTAAGTTAAGATATTATTTGACGAACAATAAGCTATTGCTTATTCCCTAATAATTTTATAATTCCATTAATTGAGTAACAAACTGCAATCAAATTTTAAATTCTCCTTTAATTTCACAATTTTCCCTCACAGCAAAGACAACTCTACAATGAAATTACCATCAATTTGAGCTGGCCAATAATAGAAAATTAATATTACATACGTATACGTCTATGTAGTATGGGTATGCCTCTAACGGTATTTATGTGCTTCAGTGTGCTGCATCAGCCACTTTACACATAAATTTTCAATGTAATTAATTTCCAATATATATGTATGTATATGTACTTCACACCCGACAGCTATAGCTCAAGTAGCAGCAACAAAAATGAATACAACAACATAAAAGCGAAGTATTACAAACGTGTGTAAGTACATACAACAACTCTAGTCAACTCTCAACCCAACCCACTTTGCGTAGAGTCAAGTCGACGCGGCAAGTCAATGGCAAGTCATTGAGTGTCCTTAGAAATAATTTCAAGTATCGATGTTGCTGCAACAAGGAATAATCGATTTGCATAAATCTTCAAAAAGCTTAAGTAAGCATAGAAAATTACAAGCAAACACACATACAACTATATAATATATATAGTTCGAAAGGAGTACTTTTTAACTTCGAACATATGAAGTCAATGCTGCAAAGTATGAAGTGAAAAAAAGAGTCAAAGCGGCGAGAAGTTCCTTTTTATGCCTTTGCACTTGCAGCACCATTCAAGAAGAGCCTCGAAATGCGCTCAGTTGCTTGCTGCACAATTCAAGTATTCCTCTTTGCGCTTAAGATTTCGAAACGGGTTTACCCCCCCCCCCCCCACCATTTTTGTTGAATGCAATTCTTTTTGCCATCGATGCGGTTCATCCGCTGCTTTATCCACAGCTTCATCTACTATTTCCACTTTAACTCGCACACACTTTGCACGAGGATTATGAATAATGAGCACTTGTGCTGCAACAACAACGCAAAAATCTCCAATCCAGCAATGACAACAAAAGCGACGAATTTTTATGGAATCTACTTCGCAAATCCACCAGCAAGTAAGGAGTGAGTACTCGTATATGTTTAGCAACATAAGTACTGTTGATGCTGAATATTTCCAAGAACATCTAGCTGGGAATCTATGTAGTTACTCAGCACAAACACACACACACACACAGAAAAATAAGCATATACTTATATGTATGTATGTAGATTAATTCAATAATTCAAACGTACCAAATTCTACGCGACCAGCATAGTCTTGCAATGTCAGTGATAACCGAAAAAAAAAAAATTGCGAATGTAGCCGCTCTTCACTTCCCTTTGATTCTCACTACTTCCTTACTTCCTGATCGCTTGTCTTCAAATATAAATAGTTTTCATGTTTTCAGCGGAAGTTTATGTGCCATTGAATGCTGCGAAAGAGCACAGCACGTTGCTCGTCTCGCTTGCTCTATGCACTCAACCCATTCGACTTTGGCTGGTCGCATTGGTGCACTCAATTGAAAACTTATTGAAAACTAATGGAACGAAAGAGAATAATGACGTAGTACAGTTGCAATGCCACACTTTTGAGCCATTCGCGTTACTTTTTGCGCTAAGGTTTGTACTTGAATACTTATTTAAAATCTAAGTAATTTGGAAATTTTTAAATTTGTGTATTGGTTACTGAAATAATGATTTAACTGGAATTTAATTAGTACTGGAGGTGACTAAAAGCATGTCATTTGAGCGGTCTAACACTTTACCTGACTAATTTCTTTAATATATTTCAACGAGTCAGCTTTAGGAACTACATATTAGGAAACATAATGGCTTATAGACTGTATATAGCTTGGCATACTTGAAAACCGTGAGAAAGCTGCTACTCACGCAGACATCTTAGTCTACTGAATGAGAATATATGCATCAGACATTGGCGATAAAACAGCAATTTCCTTACTTAGACAGTATTGAAAGGAATTCAGTGGTTAGAGCCTGCTCAAACTTTGTTGCTATTTATGAAATATGTATTTCTTTTTTTTTTCTTCGAAAAATCCCCATTTTCTCCCCACGCACACTGTCAACTGCATCACATGTGCCTTTTGTAGAGTCAAGCTTTGAAGCGACTTTATTTTCCAATTGACTCCTACACTTGAAAAATATTGGCTACGTAAAAGACATTTTAAACTCCAAATTTCCTAGCCTTTCTTAAATAGCAAACGCTTGCTTCTCAGCAGTTAAATCGCTCACGCACATGCGGGTACCTATGTATGTATATTGGTATGTGTGTGTTCCTCATACAAGCCACTGTTGCATGCACTTTTCCACCACTTTAGCTCATTGCAACTCATCACTGCCACTTATCGTCGTTATCCACCCACCACTTGGCTAGCTAAGCGTCATTTACGTCGATTACTGAATACAAATGTTGCCAATGCTGTTCAATAAACCCATAATCACTTAGCAAAATGTCTCGCTGGTAGTGCGATAAACAGTAACGATAGAAACGCAGCAACACTAACAGATAGGATATAATCGCGCGCATTTAAAGTAATGGCAACAGCAGCAGCAGCAGCAACATCGAATAAGGATGAGTAGTATGTACATACATACATATATATGTATATATGTATATTCAATATATAAATGTGTATGTACATTAGTTTAGAATGGCATTACGGGCAAGCAGAGTGCGAATTTCGTGTGTGACGATGCGAAGGTAAAGGGCGAAAGTGTGCAACTTACTTGAGCCTTAAGTGGGCAAACGAAGTGTTTTGTAAATATTTATTAAGATAATGTTGTGTAGAAATGTTAATGACCACAATCAACATCTGATTATAATACATAGTTGTGACTGCATTTATACCAAAATCATTAAGTTATAATAAAATACCTCCATCTCTGCAAAAGTGCATAATGTGTATGGCTTTTTAATCAGTGTACACCCAGAAAAAGGTTTAGTTATAATAACCAAGATTTGGTTATAGTGATCAAGTGGCATAGTTGGATATGGCGAAATAAATATATAGTTCACGAAAGTCTGCAATTTACTTAAGACTTCTAGTTGGGACAAATGTATATTTGTTAATAATTACAAAACGACTACCTTGATTGGACAATATTGTTAGTTGAATAAAATCATTGTTGAGCAAATATAAACAATGCTTTGGTTGATACAAGTTTTCAATTAATTTTGTGAACTTGCTGTAGACTTGAATCAGCTAACCGTTTATTATTAGGAAAAAAGTTTCAGTTTGACACAAATAAAAATTTACTCGATGTTTGTTGTGTTTACTTTCTTCTTTTATTTGCATATATTAAGCATAAAAATACGTACATATTTACATAAGTTAGTTACTAAAGTAAATAATACATATGTATATGGTGGTAAGAATTTCCTAAAAAACAACGATGAAACAGGAACAGTCGTGCGAAAACCCAGGTCAATATCTGCTGGAAGTATACTGCTTTGCTTTTTCCTTAGCTAAATAGACACTTTCAAATTATAATTCACATGAATTATATATCCACTGAAAAACCCCGATGGCATCAAACTTTATATTTTTAATTAAACTTTAAACTATGCGCGCACCGAAACAACTCGCGATGATAGCAAAACTGAAACTGAGACAAACAAGTATGGGCATGTCATAGCACACATGGCGCAGCGATCGACATGCCATAGCTTACTGAGCGCTCTGGGACCACATGCGTGTTTCACCCATATACGAACAGCGGTAGCGGAGCAATGATTTCCACGCACAATGCAATGGTCGGCATACTAGCGCATTCAAACGATTCAATAAGTGGGACTGTGTGCATTGCTCAGCTGGCGCTCTTCGTATGTGCTCAGAGAGCGCTCAGCATTCTTTAGGGGTGGCTCACAAGCATGAATATGTTCCACTCTCAAACCAAATCGTGGTTGCCTCAACTAAGATTTGGTAACTATGACTAAACCACGTGTTGAAAGAAAGCTTATCTGCATTAGCAGAGCTTAATAACATCCTTTTATGAACCATACGTTAAGTTGAATGGAATTTGTAGAAATATGCTTCAAAGAAATATTTATTAGTATTAACCAAACCCTTCAACTAAATTAACGATTTGTTACAACCTAGATGAATATTAGAAGCTTTAATATATTTAGTTATAATTACCAATCGATGGTAATAGTTCCCAATCCTTGGTAACAGTTCCCAAATATTGTCAAAATTCGGGAACTAAATATCTTTAGTTGTCGAAACTAATCCTTTTTCTCAGTGTAAAGGGGAATATTTTAGGAAATTTCATATTAAATATTAATATGATTCTGTAAATTATAACAAATCCAATCACTCATAAAATATTACTAAGTAAATTAGCTTGTTTAGGGTTTCATTCCACCTTCGTAAATTATATAGCGTCATATTTTTTACTTAGTATTGAACAACATTACTTCCCGTCCTTTTCAGGTAACGTCGGGTGTCCCTCAAGTCAGTATTCTTGGTCCACTTGTCTTTATAATTTTTATAAATGATGTAAGTCCATGTTTTCTCTTTTCGAAATTTGTCCTCTACGCTAACGACCTAATAATTTACTCCACCACAACGAATTCTCAATATGTATTCAGTTTTATTGCAATCTGATATGTGTAGACAGGGTTAATTCTTGGTACGAAAAATATAGTTTATATTTGAAAACCAACAAATGCTTTCAAGTCGTTTTTTTCAAGGAAACTAAAAGTGTACAAAAGGTAAAATTTGCCTTGCGGCCGCTCAACTTCTCAGAGCCCTTGCCTTCGTATGATTCCCGATGTCAGCTTTTAATTTTAATCTCACTACACAGCAGAAGAATGATTTTGTCGTGTTAAATATGCTATCAGGTTAACTAGATTGTACTGAGAAAATTACCGCTTAATATACCTGTTAGGAACCTCCGCCATTTTAACATGTTTCATGCGCAATTAACAAATTTGATTATTACATAAATGCACCCGTTACGCGAACCTTGAGAGAACTCAATATTGCCAAAGATATCGGCCTCTCACTTCCAGCTATTTAATCCTACCACAAACCTCGTCAATTATCAGAAAATTAACGAATCTAAAAACTCGCAACCAATATGAATCTGTCCACAATTCAACAGAATATTTTATAAAAGTTTGCTTAGAACTATAGGATGTTTCCCCCACTGTAGTTAAGGAGAGGTCAAAGCAGTACCATAAAACGTACAATGCAATTTATATCTTCCTATTCACCTAGCTCTCTGTCTGCCCACTAGTTAAAGGCTTTGGTCGCCATCATCGCAACGAAGAAGAATTCGAAAGTGGTTAAAATTACAAGTATCACTGTCCTTCTTGAAGAAGAAGACGTTATTTTCACAATTGGTTCCTTATGTTTAAATAGAAGAGAATGAAAACAACCTAAGAAAAAGCAATCACAATATGTTCGGTGGACCCAAGTGTGAGAGAGACACCCAGGAATAAATTTAATGATTTGGACTTATCATAGAAAATCCATGCGACTGTCATTACGAATGAGTTTGTTAATGGTTTTATACGAATTTCAGCTCTCCAATATTCGTTTGTAAAGAATTAAATGAAACTTCCTCTGTAACAATATTGTGGCGAATACTGCGGCAACACAAAGCGAACAACGAGAAATAGGCAGAATGTTCGAGGAATGACGTAGAATGTTCCACAAAGAGAAACGTCAAGTTGGATGAACACTGCGAACAGCGAGAGAAAGAGAATGAGCGATAAACTTCAGAATGTTCTAGAGTTGCCATAAGTGCCAGCGCAGGTATATAAGGGCGCCGCCACCGCGAGGTGAGTTAGTTACGAAGTTACAAGTCAGCAAGCTACAAGTAAAGTGAGCAGAGAAGTGAGTTGCGAATAAGCAAGCCATAAGTTTAATTGTGTTAACAAGTTTAGTAAAGCGTTGTTATTGCTTTAACAAGTATTGTAAAGTGTTTTACTGTATTACCAAGTATTGTAAATTGTTTGTTGTACAATAAAGTTAATTGTATTACAATTTGGTCATCGTTAGCATTTATTTAACAATCCAGCGATACGAGCCGCAAGATATTTGGGGAAATCCCTCAAGGTTTCAAGGATAATCGTAACAATATCGTAATTGGATCAATAGACCTAAGCGTGAGTGATATGGTAATTGGTATTTCTCATACAGTGTCTCCACTTTCATGGAACTCACGAAAAACTAGTTCGCCAGGGCTGGAGTTGAGACTATTTACGTTGGGTAGAAAAAATATCCATTGAGTAATTAATAGATCCGATTAAATATCTATTGTTTACACATTTGATAGGCAGACCGTAGACTGGCAATTAGTAGTCTACTAGTTATACACCTGCCGGGAAATTGATTAATTTTAATCTGGCAATCGATGTCCATTCAGTAAAATCTGATGCCAACAGAAAATCGGCATATTAATAAAATCTACGAATTTTTTCATTAAAGATTCAATTCTAAAATGCAGAACTCAGTGCATCAAATTGTATGTGAGCCTTTGGCAAATGCACTTACCATATTATTAAGCGTCTATGTGTACCAACTATTTGTGGCAAACTCGCATCGCAACCGAGCTTGGTTTGTTATTTGTACTATTTAAATAAATATTTAGAAGCCACAAATTTGCTAAGGAGTCAAAATTCTGGTTGCAGTGAAATACTATCGCTCTTAGAAATACAAATAAATACAAATGAATAAACAATGTAAACACCTCGCAACACGTCTTTAAGTGCGACTGCTGCTGAAACGAATATGCAAAACCGCGCCAATCATGACACTCAACTGGCACATGGCATGCGATATGGTATGCGAAAGTTTATTATGCAGCTAATCAACTGCTGGAAGTGTGACAAATCGGCAAGTGACACGAAGGGGAAAATTTATGCTAATATTAATCACGAAAAAATTTTATATTTGGCTCACGCTTCAAGTGCGCGCATAACTTCACATGCAGAACATAAGTACATTAAGGTGCATCATTATCCATAAAACAAAAATGTATATTGTTTTCACATCAAAATTATAAAACTTTTTATATGTATTTTAAGATTTTCACGAAAAAAATACTTCGAAAAATTCCGATTTTTAGAAGTCCCTTTAAAATTTTTCCGTAATGAATGACTTTTTTGGCGATGCACGCTAATGTACATCCGTATGTGCGTGTGTGCGTGCCTGTTTTAATGCAAGCATATTTAATTCTTTCTTATAGATGCCTGCATTTGTGCACTTATAGATGTGCGTCGTGTCTTATGATTGTCACGCATGACTTGCATTGTTGCAGCTGCTACCGCATACCGTTGCGTGCTTGTCAATTTTCCACACTCCGGGCGGCAGTACTCCACGGCTGCACTTGACAAGCGGCGAATCATCAACGGCAAATTATGTACAAATTGACACATTTCCGGAATGTTGCACACACACACACACATGTATTCGAGTGGTTAGTTGACAGTTAGTCAACTAAGCAGTTAAACCCGGTTGGCTTCGCTCCGCCTTCATGCAAAATGCAGGTGGTGTCAAATGTTGGCAGCTGTGTGCCGATGTGAGTTAATAACTCATAATTCATGGCACGACATATATTAATACACAGACATTCACACAGCAACAATTTGAGAAACAACATATTCCTGCACACACTGATTTAGCAGATTGCTTAAGCGCTTAAATGCTTACCCTTAGCTATGCTTAACTGCTAACTTAACTAAGTTATACATACTAGCTTAGCGAAGCAAAAACACAAATGTACGCACATACTCCAATCTCGCACATGTCCAATCACTCCACTTGTGGCATTGCCTCAGTGCTTCCATTCCAGCTTTTGCACCTCAGTGAGCTTAAATATGCTAATATCGATTATTATGCGCTCTTAGATGTATGTACATATAGAATTTAAGGGCAATTGATGCGGTTGCATTACTGTGAGCTCTGCATGTGTACATTAGGGTGGTCCGAAATAAGTAATGTCGGTATTTTGATGCTCTCACCGCCTAGGCTTGTTCTAGTTATATATATCCTTTTTTTATTTTGAAAAAAAAAATATTTAGGGGTCGCTCAAAGCGTTCAGAGTTTTTCATGTATTTTATATGGGAAAAACACATTTTTTTGTGGAAGTGGTATGGAATTCTTGAAAATCAACATTTTTCGATCGGTAAACTCTGGTTATCTTTTAGTGTTTATTTAACCATTTTTTAGTACTAAATATTTTTTATTTATCCCCCATTGCAATTTCTGGCACTTTCTAGTGGTATTGGCGGACCTATAAAATATATTTACTATGAATAAATGGTTAATAAAATAATTGGGTATTGTTATTGGGAAAAATATTGGTTTTCATAAATTCTATACCATTTCTACGAAATGTTGGTTTTTCTATAAAATGCATACAAGGAAAACTTTGAGCGCTTTGAGCGACCTCTTAATATTTTTTTCCTAAACAAAAGGATATGGGTTTTTTTAAAGTATAGGACAATCATAGGAGGTGACAGCATAAAAATTCCGATTAAACTTCTTCACATGCATTTTTGGACCACCCTAGTTTACATACAATGCAAGTAACAACAATTACAACAGTCTGATCTGATTTATGCATAATTACAGTAGTTGCAAGTTGCCTGCTTTGCATTGCTGGTGGGCGTTTCTAAGATGCTGCAGCATCACCAGTTATAATATTAAATTGGCTTTAAGAATCACATTGGTATTATTACATATTAAATGCAGTTCTATATGTAGTTATGCGAATACTTCTGGGGGCATTCGATTATTACCTAGATCAGCACATACATACATACATACCTAGAAAAGGAAGAATGTTGGGACATTTGCTTTCTTGGTTGGTCGTATTGCTGCTAAAAGTAACTCATTTGAATGAAATAATCGGATATTTTGATGCACCTCTACACCCAGAAAAAATTCAGCTAAATATATTTCTTTCAACACATGAATTGGTAACAATGTTTTTAGCCGACTTTTTTGTGGGTGTAGGGGAAAAGTAGTTTTTACTTGCACTAGAGCCGGTCAAGTAAAATATACTAAAGATGTGATGTCTCATATTTTCGTAGTATGTACGAAAACGGTTTTGTACAATTAACGAAAACTTTCGTGGCTCAAAATGACGAACAATTTCCTAAGATGTACGCAAGTTTTCGTTATATTTACGCAGATTTTATTTTCAGTGTACATTCGAGTATCTGCACAATCTGATTTGGGAGTGTTAGGACTTCGCAGAGCGCCTAAAACGAAAGAAACTTGATTTTTGAAAGGAGCCTCAGTCCTAACATAGATATATTCAATGATGCGAATATAAGCCAAAAAGTCTAAACCGCATTTTAAACAGTGGGCCGTATGAATAAAAATATAAGCAATTGCTTCTTCCTAAAATTTCAGACCTTTTAATTGATTTATTCCAAAAAACAAAATGTAAGTTAAAGGTATGCATTTTTAAGAAAAAGCAAATGCTAAGTTTTTATTCATACCGAACAATATCCCAGAACAATTCATTAGCCTTGTGTGTACATATTACAGCAATAAAAAATTAATGCAACATCGAACAACCCAACAACAACGCAATCAAGACAACAGCGAATCCGTCGAACAATAAAAAAAACACAGCATAGAGCAATGAGGCATTGTTGCACAATTTTCGTAAAATCACTGGTTGGCAGCTTCAACGACGTGTAAATGATCGCATCACCGCTCGCTTGCACACACCTAATGAATGCCACACACGCAGACAGCAAGGCGATGCAACAAATCTGAATATATCACTCTACCGGCATGGACAGCGCGTGCCTACTTTCGGCTGAAAATGGAGAGGTGCGAGAGGGGTGTGTTGAGAGAAGTCCAGCCAGGTCATTCATTATGCAAATACCCGGAGAATCAACGATTCGAGCGGCAGCAAAAAAACAACAACAAACTCCAATGTGGCCATAGTTGGCGGTAGTGGTACTGCTACAATAACATTGTAAATATTTGGTTGGCAAACAATGCAATGGCGGCGGCTAAGGCTGGCGATGAGAAAGCCAAGCATCTCACACCAACCGACCTGTTCCAGCCCCAGCAGCACAAAGCTAAATGCATTTTCGCGTACTTGGTGATTAGTTGGAAAATGAGTTTCATTGCTGAAATTGTGCGATAGCCATACATACATACATACATATATACTCGTACATGTATAAAATGGCAGTGTAGTTGCTTTGAATGCGCCACTCGCTTTCATTCGATTTCCAGTCCACTACGGCGATTCAACGATTGTGTTAAACGAATGGAAAAGTGCAAAAATATCCAAATCAGGAGCAAAAAAAAAAAAAAATAGCCGAACCGAAATCGACCATTGTGCCAATGGTGCCGCATGATGGCAAATGTGGCAACAATAATTACCACCGCTGGCGAATGTTGCACACTGGGTCGCACCATTTCAACATTTACAATTCGTAGGCCGTAAATCTCTCCGCGTGTGTGTGCGTAGCGGTGAAGCCTGCTGGGAAATTCCAGACGTATGTATGTGCGCACATCGAACTGTGCTGTATATGTATGCGTGTATGCGTGTGTGCGTGTATGCGTGTCCGACCAGTAACGGAAAACGGTTGGTGTCATCGCCGCTGCCACAACTGTTGTGTTGGCGCTTTCGCTGCTCGGATTAAGAGGCAATGAATGTAATGCAATCATTGCAACATATAGCCACAACCCATCAACTACAACAATAACAACAACTGCACATATAACAACTATCAAAAAACAAGAGCCACAACAATAGCAACAATAGTGGCGATTGCAGCAACAGTGAGGGCAGCGGCGGCGGCGGCGGCGGCGGCGGCGATGGCGTTTGCAGTACACAAATGTAAGAACCAAGTGAAAATATCCGAAAACAGCATCAACAATGAGGGCAAAATTAAATAAAAGCCAGTGAGGCTTTCGCCTTTCTGCACGAAGCTGTGGAAAGTGCAAAATGCAGAGTCGAGGCATAAAATCCACTACGACCGCCTGCTGTGGTGCAGCTTTGGTTAAATTTGCGTCCTCACACGCGCACACACACACACGCCTGTTGAGCAGCTCTCGCGAGCTAATGTTGCAATGCTACTTTAACTGCCAACAGCAATGCAAAAGCAAATGGCTGCAACAACAGCTGCGGCGTGGCAGAGCATTCGCCACAGACAAATCGAATGCTGTAACCTGGAAAAAATCCGGTTGAAAGCCTAATTGAAATTTCATGTTGCGAAATGAGTGGTCAACGACAGCCACATTAGCTACTGCAATAGCAACAATTAGTATTTTGATGGAAGAAGATGGCTGCACAACAGTAGGAGTTGTAGTAGCAACGACGAGTTAACGCCTGGCAGAGTTTTTTTTTTGTTTGTTGTGTTTTACTTCTGCTACAAATGAAATTAGAAGTAATGGTAATAATAATGCTACAATTAGCAATACAATGGCGGAAAATAAAATTTGTATTGCAACGATGCTGATAGTAAGTTTCTGAAGCTAAAAAGGTTACCCATCCGCCATGGCGTACTGGGATGAGAACTAAGTACAAACATACTTGCAAAGCAGAGGTAACTGTGCGATGTTACTCGACGACTTTCTTTTTTCATTAAAGATTTATGTGTTCAACTATTTCTAATGTGTTTTAGCACGATAAGTCTTATTTAAGTTTGTCAGCAGTAAATGCTATGAGAAAACCGGAAGCGGCAAGCAAGTATTTTAAGGATCACTCGTTGCATATTTACATAGCTTCTGTAAGCATTCTATTTTTTGAATTTCATTATCTTCAGATGCGTATTATTCTACGATTTGCCTAAAATAGAGCCAAATACTTCATAATCCAATTAATGCATATCCAAAATGTACGAGTATTATCTTTTATAGTGTTCAGGACTGGTGTGAAAACGAAAGTGCATGTTTTCGTTTTTTGTATAAAGGTATTGTGCTGATATGTAAATGATAAATCTTCGGAATATTTCCTTCTTAAATTCGTTCTTTTTGGTGCTCTAAAATAGTGATTTTTTCGTATATGAGCAAAGCTTGTCAGGATTCTGGGTTATTATTCCGAGAAGGCTGCCGATATCAAGGAATAAGAATATTTTTGAAAGTTGATTAGTTCTTGTTAAATTTTAAGGAATTTTCAAATAAAAATATTTAAAGCAGGAGAGTCGTAAAAAGTTGACTTAGGCCCTCTGTACATTTGTCGTCTTGTCCTCTTCACATCGTTTGAAAAGTTGAAGAGCTTGTGACGAGCATCAGCATCTCGTTTTCGTCTCTTCATTCGCTCGTCAAAACGTAGCTTATCATTTATTAAGGTTTTTGTGTTAATAAATTGAATAAAATTCCGTATATTTTAATAATTTCATCGTAAAATGAAACAAAACAAAAAGTTGACGAAGTTAGTTGAAAACAATGTATTCTAGCATAGATATTACCAGGAAAGCATGGTATTTAATCAATAGCAACAGAAATGTAATGGTCAGGTATGAAAGAAGTCGCACATACCGCAAAAATGATGATGATGACATCGCAATTGAAAATTCTATTTTTTTTTTTGTGAAAATTGAAAAAAAAATTTAAGGCTACGACCGATCATGACAACAAGTGTGTAGAAGTAGATGAGATGACAAATGTACAGAGAGCCTTAGGCTCAATAATCTGACGGTAATTTACGTGGAATAACAGAGCGGAGTGACATGGCTAGGCACGCTAAGTAATTGAGTTATAAATTTTTTTTGTCACCACCAATTTTCAGAAACTTTATCCAACAGCGGCCAGTAGTATAGAAATGGTTGGCGTGTTTTGGTTTGATTGCGGCGTATGAATTTTTATGCCGTCTATATGGACTTTCTAAAGTGGTTTTCAACCCACACTGAATGAAAAGGGGCATCCTAAAAGAAAGTTTTGGAATGATTCCACTTTGTTATCCTCCCGGCAGCTGGAACAGCAGGTATCAAGGAGGATTTCTAAGCCTTGCTGCGCGAATTGCAATCGGATAAAGGACCTACAAAAACCCCCACCATCAATAAGGTGTTTGTGTTTTCAAACGTAAAGGGCTTCTTCGAGCGGCCGTTCAACCCGAACCCGGAAGGATTTTGCTATTGTGAATGATCTTGGCTACCAGAGTACATTCTTACCTCCCTAGCTGAAGTAGCATTCTCCCCCAGTAAGTCCTTTACCCCTTTAGTGGCAACTTAATACTTCTGCCTAAAAATTACTGCATCAGTGCGAAAGCCTGAACTTAGTTTGGTGGAGAGCTCATGCCAGAAGACGCCTTCACCAACCCTACTGATCCATCAAGTTCGAATCATCCCTTGAGGGAATGCTGTTAAGAAAAACCTACTAACAAGGACCAATTTTGGAGGCGGCTTAATCTTTGGGATCAGCGATGAAACTACTCGAAACTCTTTGGTACTCTGGAATGTGTAGTCTTCGGGCCTGTTACCGCCTTTAGTCCTTAGACTTTGAGCATCAATGTAGAAATGTTTCTTACCCTAATATTTCTCGGCTCCTGTATTTGTAAACACTGCCTCCACGTTATTGTTGCTACCGTCCATTTAAGTGCTAATACTTGCATAATTGATTTAATTTCAACTCGTTGGTCTCCAGCGTATAACACGTAGAGGACACGAATGATTTCTGTGGCCATAGTATTGTTGGAAAAGCGAGCGCTTGACTTTCACTGTGACTAACTACAACATTTGCAACAGTTGTCGCTTTGCTGTTATTACTTTATTGTGCATGCAACATACATATTTACATATGTATACAAATATGTATGTATGTACTTACTTATGTACGAGTATGTTAACATTTTAGAATTTTTGCATTGTGTGCCAGTCACATTTTCAACTAATTGCTCGTGTGTGCTTGCGCTGCAAAAGTCATTCGGAGTAATCGCCTGAAGTTGAACAGTGGCTGCCTCAGCTTAAACATGCCGTATGCCTACGGTGACCAGATTTCTGTGGCCAAAAAGCGAGACAATTCTAAAGCGTCAAAAACGAAAATATAATTTTGTTTTTAGAATAAAAATACGTAATGTGTTTTAATACAGCTTTATTTAAAACAAAACAGAGAGAATAAAACTTGAAAAATTATATGAAAAATATTTTTTACAAGTTTTGGCCACTTTCAATTGTTTAAAAAACGTTTATTATTTTTTTATGACAATTTAACTTACAACTAAAAAAAAAATAGTACAGAAATTTAAATTTCAAGCTTTGTAGAGCATTAGTAGATTTTCTAGAATTGCAAACAATGCAGTTGCAGTTTTGTAGCCCATTAAATCTACCTTGGACTTACCGCTGTTTACAGGCAATTTTTTGTTCGGGCATTTTCTTCCATCCAAATTGGTTACAAAAATGTATTCAATGAAGAAAATGAGCAACATCTTCCACAAAAAAAAAAATACTAAAAATCAACGGTATGTCCTACCTACTTAAAATTTGCACTTTTAATTAAATTGGCTACAAAACTGTATACTCAGAATATTTCAAAGAAATCTAATTAAAAAGCTCAAAATTTTTATGAACTTTGGTCGAATTTTGCTAATTTTGGAGCAAAGTTTGAAATTTTGACTTACATAGTTTTTGTTAGATAACGAGCTCCACTTTCATAAATGAATAATGAACATTACTCAATTGAAAGGGGAATCGCCAAAAAAAGCTGAAATGTTTCTCCTCTATTCATGTTTTGCCACTGTATCTACAGCTTATATATTTCATATCCATGATTTTTTTTAAGGAATTAGTATTATTTTTTATAATTTTGCCAAATAAAAGTTAGAATCTTTTCATTAAAAAAAAATTAAAAAATAATTATAAAAACCTTAAACGAATCTATACAAAAATGATAGACTGCAATATACAAAATGGCTGCCACGTTTGTGCGAAAATTGTTTCAAAATAAAAAAAACACTTAAAATCGGGATTTAATCGGTACAAATAGAAAAAATCGGGACACTTGTACGTCCCGACTTTTAAAAAATATTCGGCGGGACAATTTTCTCAAAATCGGTACAAATGGTCACCGCATGTATGCCTTTATGAATTTACATACATAACCGTGCATGTAACCTAGACGTAAACTAATGCATCATATAAATACAATGCTACTTGTTTATTTCTATGCTTGTAAATAGTAAAAAGTACATGTGTAGTGCATTTGTTACTTTAAGTTACTACTAAGTTCTTGCCCTCCGACATGCAACGTGCTGCAAGAGTTTTATTATCGTATTTATAGCGGCTGAGTTGCCGCTAAAAGTTAG
The DNA here is from genome assembly GCF_001687245.7 of Rhagoletis zephyria. NCBI lineage: Eukaryota > Metazoa > Arthropoda > Insecta > Diptera > Tephritidae > Rhagoletis > Rhagoletis zephyria. The sequence goes on along the minus strand of NW_016157347.1, from coordinate 135,046 downwards.
CTTACATGTGAAATAGGGTGGTTCATTATTTTTTTGGAATAAAGTAATTTGTGGAATATTTATTGAAATCGAAATAGATTGAATGACTCAGTACAGATCGTAGCTTTGCCACAATAGCAATAGAAGCAAATAAAGCTTGTAAGTACTCAAATTAATGAGTTTCCAATGTACCTACAGTGCCCGATCATAACACCAGTCAGAATGAAGAATTTTCGCTAAGCCAGCTGCAGAAGTTCCCTTGAGCAACTGCGGTCGACTACCGGCCAGAATCACTTTGCTAGCCTCGATCACTGACCCACTACCGACTAGAAACCCATTTGTGTAGCGGTTCTCTCTGTGCCCAGTGACGCCCTCAATGGTCCCCCTCGCCGTCAATTCAGCAGCAATGCATTTTATTGCAATGTCACTGTATCTTAAGACCCCAATCAGCTTGATTTGAAAGTATTCCGAAACGATCGAGAGAGGTGGCAACTTTTTGATTCCACCCTAATGTAATACATATGTATATGTACATATGTATGTTATGCAAACAGACATATCTTTACTTATGGTTTTGGCCTATTCGTGCAATTCGACTACATGTGTACGGTAGTTACAAACATTTCCTTGCAACCTATTCTTATTTCCCCTGCCCTACAATTCTGTGGCAGTAACCGCAAGCGACAGACGTCACTCTAAACTTTGCTTCTAAAGACACTATTCTTGCGTTTTCCATTACACATGCAAACATACATACATACATACATATGTATGTATTTACATATTGTATATGAATGTAAGAAAGGAAGCGTATAGATATAGATATGTTTATCTGCTTCTAGTAGCACTTACAACTTTATTCATTTTCCTTCGCTTCCATGCAATCCAACAAACAGCAGTCAGCAACTAAATTACTTCATGTTCTAGCACAGAGCAAGCGAACTTCAAATTTTCAGGCCTATTGTTTTGCTTCACTTCTCACCAGAGATCCGCTTCTCTTCATTTCGCCACCGCTCTGTATACCCACCACCAACACCATTTTGTGTATTTTAAAATAAGCCAGCATTTTTTTTTGTTGTTGTTGCATTGCATTCTGTTGCCAGTTTTAATACTGCAAAGTCCACATGAAATGGTCTTAAATTCTGGTACGACAAATGGCTGTATAATGAATGGCTTTATAGTAGGCTGGCAGAGAAAACGCTGGTCATGACCAGTTATGCATGTCCTTAAGTCGCTGCTGAGCAACTCAGCCAGCCAGTCACTATGTCAACCAGTTAGTTACTTACATCGTTCAGCAGAAAAGTCGTTTCGGTGAAAGCACACAATGATATGTCAAATTCTACTCCACTGGTCTTCTGAACTCTAAATGAAGAAATTTGCAGTTGTAAGTACTGCGCCGCATACGCACTTGCAGAGCCGTAAACTCAACTCAAAACGGGGGTAGCCTTTCCAAAAACCACTTTCTGGGTACATCATCGTCACAACGCCCCCACTACTTCAGTCCGGCCGGCATATTTCCTCGTACAGCTGGCAGTCTCCTGCTGCTGGACAGAGTTAATAATTGTTGACATTTTCGTTACATTTGATTGGATGATTTTCATTTTGCATTTTGCACCTTCTGCTTTAAAGCTTCTGCCCTCTGTGCCTTTTCTCATCTTAGGTGAGTATTAGTGGCTATTTTTGTGTTGTTCTGCAGTTGTTACTAAGCACTTCCGACAGCATTTTAATGGATTTTGTCTACCGATAGATTTTTTGGAAAAGGTGCATATGTATATGTATGTATGTATGTATGTATGTATGGTCAATGCTGAGAATGACAATTAAGTTATAACCCAATGTCTATATTGAAAGAAGCTTTTGCCATCACTACAAGAAATTTAATAATTACAAAAAAGTAATTTTGAATTTTTGGGAAAGGGATTCCTTCTTGATGAAGGAATATCTGGATAAATTAGCAGTTGTGATATAAAATACCCAACAGGAGAATTGTGACAAACGCTACGCTAGATTTTCGTCGCCGAAATTCTCTAAATGAAAATAAATGGGGACTCTTTTGAGATGTTTTTAAATTTTCGAAATATGTATGCATGTATTTCATGGCTGTGTTTCAAGTTTAAAAAGGTGGGTGTTCTTGCCCCAGAGTCATAGTATGAGACCTCCTTCTGTCTGAGTACCGATCCCAGTGGTACCATCTTTAGAAAGTACTTATCTCTACGTTTGTTACAGTCCATGTGAAAGTTGGTATTGCACAAATAAATAGCCGTTTCACAGCCCAGTACCGTTGCACAGTGGTCATAATAGAGAATCTATGAATTTCCATTATTGGGTGAGTCGAGAAACTCACCAGAGCCAGAAGAAGCTCAGCTACGTTCCTCAAGATGTGTTGATGGTGCTGACAATACCCCCAATACCCAGCGATCTTTTCTGTAATCTCTGATTAGTTATTTATTTATTCCATCGTTATTACATACGGGGCCCCGTCGGCCCTGCCCTCATTCCGGCACTGGGTAGCTGATCTCGAAACTGAGGCCAGGTTTAAAAATGTTAAAGTATGGATCCAATATAATGGCTTTCTAATTTAAACATTTTATGGATTTTAATAGAACATAGTGAAAATTAGGTTCCTCTTAAATTCAAATATTAAAAAAGTTGGAAAAATTTAGATATATGCAGTTTATATGTTAAATAATAACAATATGTCAATAGATAGACATTTTTTCTGCATTTTTGAAATTTACATTTACGTACAAAAATGTATGTATGTTTTGCAATATTATAAATGAAGAATTAGTAAATTTTAAGATGATATGATTGAAGGTTATAATTTTCACTAAATACTATTTAGAAAAAAATTGATTAAAACAAAACCTAGGGTGTTCGATACGTATCTCGCGAACTCTGAAATTTTAAGGAATTTCTTGTACCTTCAGGTCCGTAGCGTTTACAGGTACGAAATGCAAAAAATGGACTTTCATATAAATTCTAGAGAGGAGAGGCCAAGGCGAATTTATACAAGGTGGTGTTGATGGCGAATTTAGATTTTCGCCGCGGTACTTCTTAATGCCAAAATGATGTGTTTGTTGTAATATGAATTTTAATGAAATTTATAAACTTGGTCAAAGTCAAAATTTTTTTGAACTTTTGCGACTAAAAAAAATAACTTCTCCAAAATTCTTTTCATCCCTAAATTTCTTTTCATTTTGAAATTATTGTGGGTGTCTTTATTTGTTCTACTTCATAATTTTAATATTTTGAAGACCCACCCTAATATGTGTATTTTAAGAAAAGTGTAATTTTTTATAAAAGCTTTAAGGCAGCCAAACAAATCGGAAGTGGCAATGATCAACACTAATAACTAGTATTGTGAGGAACGCGAAACTCTCGACGGACGACAAAATTACGAGATGAATATTGAAAATCTGGTGCACAGGAAACGGCAACGACAACGACGATCAGCCAATTTGGTTGGCTACACGTTTCGCACGGCAGGTGAAACATCGAAGAATAGCGCCAATTATGTTCATTGAACTCGAACTTCCGCGCTTCCGTTCGTTCCGCAAGCATCAGTAGCAGTATTCGGTGGGCTTGAGGGTGATGAAATAAATAACCTGAAGGAAGGTGGTAAATACGCAATAAGTTGATGAATGCAGGAGATTGTGAACAACGAAGGCGAAGCACCAACCGCGTATAATGAATGATAATTAATGCACAGCGAAAACACATTTCGTCCCGCGAGCAATGAATGGATGGATATTTTTGACAGAATTGTATTTTGTAGATGATTTTCATGAATGTAGTTCGTTCAAGCTGTGTTGTATCCTGCGGCAACATGGAAAAAAAAAGAGAAATAATTTGTTGCACAAATAATCACGGAATTCCATTTTCTCTGCGTGTCAGTCGGCTTGCGCTAATTCCGTCATCTTCTTCTGAGCTATTTTTTATTAACTCTGTGTGAAATATGTTTGCGTTTGTTGCTGACACAAAGAGACGCAAAATGAAATTGTATGATTTGAATAATAAGTGAATTAAAATCAACAGAAAACAAGCCATTATAACTACGACGACCACAAGCCATATGAAGAAGAAGAAGAAAAAAAGAATAAGAAGAAGCAGAGACAACTTACGCATGCATGCATATAAATATGTTCATATATATGTATGTACATCTGCGCATACATATGTATGCCGTTACATATGTATGTATGTACATTAGGGTGGTCCCAAAAAAAAGTAAAGTCGGAAGTTTAATTCTCTCACCCCCTAAGATTGTTCTGTACCGATTAAAATATACCCCTGTTTCTTATAGTTTGAAATCAAAAAATATTTGGAGTTCGCTTAAGACGCTCAAAGTTTTCCATGTATTTGTTATGGGAAAAAAACAATTTTTCGTAAAAATGGTATAGAATTCTTGAAAATCAATATTTATCGATCGGAAAACTCTGTCTTTTCAGGAGACTTCCAATAATAATTTATAATTTTTTTTATTTAACCTTCTTCTCATGCACTCTTGGACCACCCTAATCTGCATATGTGCATTAGACGATCCAGAAAAAAAGTTCGCCGTGCATGTTCGAGCCTAAAGTATTTTTGCAAGGTATTTCGAAAACAAAGTTTTTTATTGGCCGAACGCAGAGGTCGCTTTTTAACATTTTTCCACATCTTAAAATATGTATATTTATCGATGTTTTTGTCCCGAGGAGACATTGTGTTTTATTCCAAACTGGTTTTATTGGATTTTTTCAGTTGGTTTTTTTTTTGAAATTTTAATTTTTTTAAATCAAGTAATCCTATGTTTTGCTCTCGATTACACCGGTTTAATTTACCTAGTTAATATATATGCCAATTCGTGTTGTTTATAATGGAACTAGTAAATGTTTATTAATTTCTTACTTATTAAGGTATTTCCAGTTTAAAAGCTTAGTTCAAATTTGCTTTAGTATTACATATTTATGTACATTCTCATTTGTTGAGAACATTTATGTGGAACATGATTTTAGAATCAATTAGAAATACAGTAGGGATTAGATAATTCTAAAACTTTATAAACCGGCTTTTCTCTAATTTCAAAATGGGGAACTGGTTTTTTTTTCAAACTGCCATTTTTTTAATATTTCGAAAACCGGTTTTGAAAATAATGCAGTAATCGAACATCCTAATACAAATACTGCTACTCAGTTCTTATGACCATAACGTGTCACCCTAATGTCAGCAAATTAAAGCTTACAAAAAATCATTAAACTCTTGCTGACGAGGTATTTGGATTATTCCAGTACAACTATATACATACATACATATGTAAATATTAAAAAAAAAAATTTGTTTTACTGAATGCAGATGTCACCAAAAATTGTAAAAGCGTTTGGCCAAAAAACAATTTTTTAATTGTCTTGCAAAAGTACTTATGTAGTTTCGAACGAACTTTTACTTGTAAGGTGGTACGGTCTAATGTACATATATGTATAGGGGCAACACGCACCGAATCAGAAGAAATTCATATTATAAAAAAAAAACCACAGCAACATGTTGTGCTGCCAACAACCAACTGCCAGTGTTGACTGCGTGAGCAGTGGTTATTGGGTTGTTGCCTGCCGCAGCACAATTACGAGCAAAATTAAATCATTGTATTGTAGCTACATACAATGCGCAATGTTGACAGCAGAGAAAATATACGAGTGATGTTGCAAGCGTGTGTGTAAATATTAGCGGGCGTACAAAACCACCGAGGACAATCGTCATACTGAAATGCATATGCAACAGCATGTGGCAAAACTCGTACACAGTTGGATGTAGATATGCACGCAAATGGATGTAGTATGTACACATGTGCTTACATACGTGCGGCAAGCAAATAAATGTACATTGCAAACGTGCAACAGGGGGCTGGCGGCAAGCGTTTGACAGTTGGCGTTCAGCGATTGTTCGTGGGTAGTAGTTGCCGCTGGGTGGGCTTCACACACACACTACTGTTGACAGTCCTGCCGACTTGTCGTACAGCATGAACGACGTCTGCTGCCAGCAGCATGTCAGAATACGAACGCTCACTGTGGCATACAAATTAGGATGTGCTTGATTATTGTGTTTTCGAAAAAAAAGGCTGCAATACATACTACATTAAATGAAAATTCAATGGAAAATCAAAAATTGAGATCCCTTGTTGGGCTAGTGAGATTAGTCAAATTAATTTTTATTCACAATTACAAACTTTTATTTAAATTTCTTTGTATGTAGGTTGGTTTGGTAGGTTGGTTTGGGTAAAATCTTGCAATCAATTTTTCAAACCTAGCCCAGGATCCGATGACAATGCAATATGAAAATGAATTAATCCGCTAGGTGGCGCAGAATTCGAGATATTTACATGTATAGAAATAACTCTATAAAACAAAATTAGCCGGTAGGTCTCGCGGCGATCGATATATTTTGAAAACCCACATATATAGTGTGATTTAGGTTATATGTATTTAGAATATGTATATCTTCCTTACATGAAAAGGAATAGCTAGAGAATAGAAATCTTGTCGATAGGTGGCGCAGAAGTTGCGGTATTTGGAAAACCCGTGTTTATGGTCCGATTTTGTTCACATTTGGAATGCTTGTTTAAAAGATACTTTTTTACTTATTTCATTTAAGGAGTGGCTTTTACGATGCCACATATCTATAAATTTGGTATACTCTCAATAACTTTTAAGGGGCGGATCTCCCAGTTGTTGTGGCGCTAAACGGGGATAAGACAAAGTACCTTCTAGCGACGCACTAAGACTCTTCGTGGATTAGGGCACACGTCACAGTTGACATTTACAACTTTAAGGTATTGAAGGACTTTCTGTATCTAGGATTCACCGATTAATATTGTCAAATAGAGATGCAGCGGCAATATTACCAAAGTCTTCCTTGATGTCCAAAAAACACACGGCGCAGCCCCATTAGGCTCGTCCACCCTTTTAACCGTACTATCCAAGTACCCCTCGAAAGTATCTATGTATGTATTCTGACAGCGTCATTAAGTTTCACCACATTATTCTTCCTCAATGTGCCACTGCGTATACATATGTAAATATTTTTCATAAATGTAATTTTTGATCGATTAAATAAAACAATTAGCCTTTCAGCAAACAAATTCATTACGAAAGGCTCTATAAATCGCTAATATAATCAACTCACGTCACGCTCCCACCTTGATGCGTATTTCATGGCTAACCGTAATTTAACAAAGCATTCACTTAAACTTAACGGTCGCATATCTACGCCCAGCCATTAGAGCGCAAAGCATTTGTACGGGTGGAACACGATTTCTTTGCGCACCTGATGTCATGCCACTTTTTTGCTCATTTGTGTAACTGCAGTTTTCCGAGTAGCATCACCGTTCATGCACAGTGATATTTGAATTGATTTTAGCTGTAATGCATGGAGTTTTGCTATTAGTTTTCTTATTGAAATACTCCATCCGGTTGTGTGCGACCCTTAGCATCGAGGCGCCAGACACCGTTTGTAATTCTACCATCAGTTACAATGTCAGATACGCACTTTCGAGCATAATCACTCGATACTTTGTGCCAAATTCCAGTGAATTACTCATCTCTACGCATGCAAAGCATCTAGGAGCATGGCGACTAATGCTCGATCTGCTCACTTGTGCGATACCATTTATATCCAACATAAAAGTGCAGCTGGAAACCATGGATTCGCCACGCCTACCATCGCCTAGCAGAATGTATAACCTCCTGGTGATAGACAGTATGCAGGCGTTAGTGTGAGAATTGCGCTGAAAGCGTTTAAAAAAAAATTGTTTTACGAGACTTTACTTTTTCTTTCCACAGAGAACTTGATCCCGCTTTGCTCACCAAGAATTTCGACGATCCCGAAAAATACTTGATATTGCTAATTGGACCTGACACAACACTAATGCCGAATTTGCTCATCTCCACCATTTTAAGCTACTTTTGGCGAAATTATCTCATCCATGTCAGTCTGCTGTACGAAAGTAAGCCCAACTATGTGGAGGTCTACACCTATTTTCCCTTTTTGGAGAACAGCGCTTGCAAAGCGAATAATGTTCGTGTCATCAATGCTTACAATGGCACTTGGCAGAAGCCTTTGGAAGCGACCATTTTTCCCAAGAAGCTGATCAACATGCAAAATTGCTCACTAACGGTGGCCGTCTGGGATGCGCCACCTTATTTGAGTTACTACCCCAATAGAAGTGGCTATGAGCGGCTGGGTTCGTTCGAAGGCGACATGCTAGTCGAATTGGCAAAGAAGCTGAATTTCAGCATGGAATTGGTGGAGCCGCCGAACAAAGAATTGCGCGGTCAACGTTTGGCCAATGGCACATTAACTGGCGCTATGCGACTGGTAAGTAGTGGTTCTTCGTGTATTTTCATGCTCGTTACCTTTTTGAACCTCTCTCTTTCTCTCTCTGTCTCTCTCTCTCTCTCTCTCTGCGTATACCTCAGCTGCACGATCGCATAGCCGATATCAGTCTGGGTTGCTTTCGTTACACTGTGCAACGTTGCGAGGTACTCACAGGCGCCTTACCATATTATCAGACATGGCAAATATTTGGCGTCAAACTGGCCGGACACACCTACTCATCACTGGAAATATTCGCTTTTCCCTTCGACTTGGAGACTTGGTTCTGTCTTTTGATTAGTTTTCAGTTGATTTTTTTACTAGCCTATGCTATAAATAGCCGCTGTGATCACTCCACGCTCGCCCATATCATTGTCGGCTATCCGCGTCCTCGTTCGCCGCTCACCAATACTTTAAGCCTATTTCTGGGCATTCCAATTGAGCAAACTCCCCGAACAAATTTCGCACGATTCGTCCTAATTATGTGGGTAATCTATGGCTATGTGATGCGTAATGCCTATCAGAGCTTTCTCTATCAACTGCTTCAAACTGATCTCTATCGAACGCCACCACAAAACATTTTCGAACTTATCGAAAAAGGTTACTCGCTAATTATGACCGAAAATACACTAGAAACGGTGAGCGCGGCACCTCTGATCCAAAACGGTCGCATAGCCGTCATCATTAATAATAACACATACGAGTGGAAGTCATACGAAATGGTGGAGGAGTTGGGTGGTAATTTGGCAGCCGTATCACCTAAGGACTATCTCACCTTCTACATGATGGTGAAACATAAACGTGGCGCTTTCTATGTGCTACCCGATAGGTTCTTTCCACAGCACATCACGATGTATTTCTCAAAGCATAGCTATTTGATTGTGCGTTTCAATGAATTACTAATGCGACTGCGCAGTCAAGGCCTAATCGATTACTGGGCGGAGAAGCATCTAGACCTGAGTTATTATGATTTAGTTGCTGCAGTAAACGACGATGCACTGGCAATGAACGATCTTTGGGGAGTATTTGCCATATATCTTGGCATGGTTAGCTTAGCCGTTCTGGTATTTTTTGCCGAATTGCTGTGGCATAGCCTAACGTAAAATGTAAAATGATCGTCATGTGTGTAAGGAGGAACATAGTTTCATCTAGTTTTGCGGCTTATACAATTTATTGAATTTTACTCTAAAAATACTGTTTATAAATAAATTTTATTAAAATTGTAAGAGCTTAAGATTGATTTTCAATGATATGTGTGAATTGCGAAAACCGCAACAGGCAAAATAAAATATTTGGAAATATAATATATAATATATAAATATTATTATCCTTGCCGAACTCAAATGCTTTTGTTGAGCGCGTTTTTCCCCGTAATGAATTCAACAAAAATTAAGATTCGAAATAGGATGAGGTTGGAGAGCCTATTTCAATAGTTCGAATGAAAGCCTATATCAAACAGTGCGGGTATGTTATCAAGGTTGAATAGCTCAATATATGACAACAACACAAATGTAAATGATTCAGACACTATTGGTGATTTAGAAGAAATTGTGGAAATAGCTGATCTCGCTTCATTATAGGTTTTTATTTTATTTTTATTTTTACGCAATTAATACGAGTAATAATAAATTTAATGATTGCGCAGTCCTATTGAAACATGTGTTAATACAAATATTTTTAAAAATTATATTTAAAGAAAATTGTTTGTACATCACTATTGTATAAGTGTTTTGTGTTATTTATTATTACCCTGAAGGTATTCTATTCGTTTTTGGTTTCAGAAACTATATTATAACAAGATCTCATTTTTAAAATAAAAGATTTGTTAAGTCGATTTCATGAATTTAAAAAAAAAAAATAATAAAAAAAAATGGCGATTTCTGGTGCTATTTTTTAAGCAATCTGGACACCTTGGTTGCGAATGACTCTACATATGTAACTTACTTTCCTGGCATAACTGAAGCAAGTTAGGTGGAAATCAATAAAGTGCTTACCTAGATAAACTTGTGTAGTTATAAGTAAGCGGTGCGCGCAATTTTGTACGGCAATCACTGTACCGGTTTTGATATATGTAGTCATAAGTGGGCGGCGCCGCGCCCATTTGCCAACGATTTTTTATTATCTCATTTCTTTCTAAGAGATATTTACAAAACATCGATTTTGAGTGAATTGGCTTTAATAGTTACATATTTATCACAGTTGGCTTATTTATTAATGCACACGAAATTTCCTTAAGCCACCTGGGAACTACTACGTACCCCCCTAGTAGACTAATGGCTAATTAATAATAAGCACAAATGGTTCAGCTTCATTATGCTGTATACTTATAGGCACTATTCACAAATGGTCGCATGCAAACTGAAATAGTCATTTAAAGACAGTTTTAAATAACATATCATTGCATATACTTATGGACGATATATTTTTTTTTTTCTGCCGCCTCAACCCTGAACTTGAAACACATCCCTTCATTGTTCATGTTGTTAAACGATTTTCCCAAATTGCAAACAAGTTCACGCCATTAAGAGACAATGTTGCTAAATAGTATATCACCGATTCCTATCTAAAATTATAGGCTCATCTATGTTATTTCGCACCAGATAATCTATCTAGCCAATCTTAATGTAACGTAAATAACTCATGCGCCATCAGCGTGTTAAATGCAATACGTGAGCTTACAAATGGAAATGGAACATCCTCAGCGTGCAGCCAATTAAGCGCTCTAAGAGCATTTCGTGTTCGACGCGGTAAAGGATGCGCCAAACACGCAAGCCAAACTATGAAAACGACACATAATCCTAAACCTAAAGCTCCAATGTAGTATAATGGTCAGTTAAGTAGTTCGCCAATGGCATTGGTGCAAAACGGTTGGACTATTCTGATTTTCTGCTACAATTGAAATGGATATTATACTTCGTGACCTCGGCAGAGTTGAATTTGAAAAAACCGGAAATTATACTCTAATACTGGCCATTGCTTGGACCATTCTGAATGTGTATGCCAAGTATCCTTCGACGACGTTGATTATTTCGCAGTATGCCAGCGAACTGCAGAGCAACTTGCATCAAGCGGAGCTGATCGATGCATTAATGGTGTATTTAGAAAAGCGCCATCATCATGTCTACATCATGGAGCAGGAGAAAATGTTCGATGATGTGGATAGAAGCGAGTGGGGTGACATTTCCGATACAGCGATTTGGTTCATAGATAGTTGGAACTCATTTGGGTAAGTTGGGGCGATAGCTTTCTAGCTCAACCTTTGTACTCATTCCATTCCATTCAAATAAATATGCAGTGCTTTGGCAAAGGATTTGGATCATCCGCAAAGTGCATACCAACGCAGTGGTTGGTTTCTGATTGTCTACACCGGCACCGAACCGGAGCGTTTAGAAACCGTCAAGAATATATTTAGCCGATTGTTTGAACTCTTCTTTGTAAATGTCAATGTGTTCTTGTTGATGGATGCAACGCCATTTGTCTATACATATTTCCCATTTTCACGCACCAAATGTCATTCGGCCAAGCCAGAGTTATTGATGTCCTTTCGAAACAAGCGCCCAAGATATATCCACAAAAGCCACAGACGTTTTTTCCCGCCCAAAGTGAACAATCTGCATGGCTGCGAGTTAGGGGTAATAACATGGCACGACCCACCTTTCATGATTTTGAAAACAGTTGAAGAGACCGGACATATCGTATCGATTGATGGCATCGAAGGCATGTTAATAAGCCTTCTTTCTGAGGCTATGAATTTTGGTATACGAATTGTGGATCCACAACCGCATGATCGTGGCGCTATTTACGCAAATGGCACGCTTACAGGTGTTACAAGAATGGTAAATATGTATTTGTTTTCCCTCTATATTTTTGTATTCAAATAAATATGAATGTATTCGGTACCTTCTCTCTAATGTCCGTCCACCAGATAGTCGAAGGAGAAGGAAATATTTCGATAATATATTTTATGTACGAGAAGAAACGGGCACAAATTATGGACGCATCGTGTTCCTACATGGCTTTCCCTTTGCTGGTGGCCATACCACCCGGGCGTCCAATCTCTCCGCTGCAGCGTCTATTTCGACCGTTCAAGTACATCATTTGGTCGCTCATTGGATCCAACCTTGTATTAGCTGTGCTCATCATTTACGCACTAAAGCTATTCGGCAGCAAGCGATTGGTTTCGTTTGTTTTTGGGAAAGCCAATCGATTTCCCTTCAGTAATCTGTGGGCCTCGCTGTATGGTGGTGGTGTTATCCACAATCATTTGCCATACCGCAACTTTTCGCGATATCTTCTGGGCTTGTGGCTGCTATGCACATTGGTTTTGCGCTCCGCCTACACCGGCCAGCTCTTCATTATGCTGCAGGATGGACGCGCACTAACACCTTTGAAAACATTCCAAGAGATATTCGAAAAAAAGTTCGTAGTCAATACAGCTCCTGTACTTACCGAGCTGCTAACATCGGTGATGGGCAATGTTGCTGTTGTTAACATCGATGGTGGTAACAACTCAATGCCTATGATATTGAAACGTATAGCACGAGGCTCGAAAGAGATATTGAGCATAATCGAACCGGCTGTGATGTATTATAATTACCAACAGGAAACTGAGGATGAACGGGTGGCGATTTTGCCCCAAAAGTTGATAATGACACCACTGACAATGTACATGCGGAAGCATTCCTATCTAACCTTACCGATCAACGCCAAACTGCTCGATTTCATTGATTTGGGCATAATAAATAAGTTTGAGAATCGTTATCGCTTGCCCGACTCTGGTGAGGTGTCGCAGGAGCCGGTTCAGTTATCGCTCTTTCTGTTAACAGGCATTTTCGGTGTTTATCTAGTCTTAATGGGCTTTTGCACATTGGTTTTTCTCTTGGAACTTTGGACGACCAGATCGCCTCTGGCTAAAATGGCTATTGATTTTTTGAACTATTAGCAGAAAGTATGCTGTAATGGCAGGAATTTAAGTGTTCGCTTGCAACGAGATATTACCTGAGACTCGGTAACACATTGTTCCTAGCTTTCTTATGTATATTTTAAGTTTACGCAAAATATATATAAAAATATACGCATTTTAAAAAGTACCTCATTTCCTCTAATTTGTGGTGTGGGTCTTGAAGCTTTACACGATGTGAGAAGCTTTCTTGTGGCAGAAGTTCTTCCGTGAATATCAAGGGGCGATATCTATTATTTTGACGTTGCCTGGAGCTGAGATCGCACTTTGATTCAACCACCCGCCTACTGCGGCTAATCTTCTAATATTTGCTGACTCTACTCAAACAGTAAGTACTTACCCCTAAATGACTGAAGAAATGTCGTGAAACCCTACACCTTTGAACGGAGCTATGTAGACAGTTTATTTGTATGATGACTTTCGAGAAAGGTAACCTGAAAACCATTTTTTCTGGGTACAGCTGATTTGTCGCTAGAGCTGTGACGAATGTGTGGATACCATAAGACATGGTAGTGGTTCCTTTCACAACTTCAAAACGCCCGTTCTGCAGGGTATCTCGTACTCAGCATGGTGCTTGCTATGAGCGGAGAAATCCTGTGAGATGGTTCTGCAAAATCCATTTGCCACATTAAACAATGCCTAAGAAATTTTTGTAGACATAGGGGGCGAAGGTGATAATGTCACCTTCAGTATATGCAAATTGGTTCTAAACCATGGATTAGATGCTGTCCGGTTCATTTTTATTCAGACAGAGGGAGTTCCATATATCGCGCGCGGAGTCAATAGAGACTGCCTTCAGAACGGGATGCATTATACTTTTCTGGTAGCTGTTTTTATCTCTATCAATGCCAATAACTCCGGTATCCATACTTAGACGTATGAAGATGATATCGCCTATCTCTTCAAGAACGTACCTCTTACTACTGTATGTAGGAAAGCGTAACGAAACGGACTTCCTAGAAAGGGAAGATCGGATGGATGCATTCCCTTTTCACTTACAGGAGACACAATTTATATTTCTTTCCGAAGTAAAATATCTAAAGCCGGCGGTAGATGGGATGTGGAGTTTACATAAATCACTTGTTTCACCTTGTACCCAAGTGACATGGGTGCATCTGGTAATGAGACATCTGACCATTTAACCAGAAAGTAGTCAAATAAGGTAGTAGCCACCGGAGCCACCGTCATAAGCTGGCTGAATATTTCGCTCAATAATAGCGGGGAGGCATCTAGGAGCTGCAGGTGGGCAAAACTCATGTTGTCCTAAATTTCTGAAGGTCTAGCTAAGTATTTTCCGTCGTTGATGAGTGCAGAAAGCTTGTGGGATTATTGACTGTTCACTTCTCGGCTCCCAAAAATTAGATATGCGGATACTACGAAGTCGGTTCCATTTGTGTGATATAAAAAGGAGATATAAAAAGTCGTTAAAATGCGCAACTTATTTGTTGCCAAGCATGCGCTTACCTCCTTAAAAATTTTACCCTTCTTGTCCGAGGTACGTAAAATATCTCCACCACTTAGCCATTGGTATTCCAAAGTGAAATTCATCTTTGTAGCCAAGTATTCGATCAACTTTCCCTCAATGCCTTCAAGCGAGCCAGCGTCTAACTCAAGCTAGGAGATTTCTTTCCAGGTGGCACAAGTCAAGGCACATCCATGTAAATTTGCCAGTTTATTGGGAAAGAAGGTTGTTTGTCGCCAGCGCAAATTGGTAAAGCGATTTTGTATAGTTGGCGCCAGATCTTTGCAATGGAACCTATTGAATGGATGAATGTTGTACAGCAGCGACAAATTGGATAGAGCATACACCAACACATTGGCATCAATTATGCCCAGAAACCAGTTAAGTTCGAAAATCTCGAAGAGCACATCATAGTAGTGAGCCGAGTTGAAGGGGAGTAAGACAATAATAAAGTGTCCATTGGCATGGACCTGGTACTTTTCAAACTCAGCATAGGTGGAGCTTGTCATTCACAAAAAAAAAAAATGGAAAGCATGAAATTGTTTTGCGCGAAAAAATTCCAAATCTTGGCGACACCTACTTCAGCGATGCAGGAGAATTCACAAGCAGCATATTGTAGTGGCGTTCATGATCACCAGGCACTGGCTGCCCCATGCCGATGCGAACCGTGTTAGCGCTACCGAGCATAGAAGTCGAAGGAGTATACTTGACGATGTTTAATAAAGCTGGTTCCAACAATCTCTCCGATAGCTGCAGATAGATTGTCTGCGATCTCAACATAATCTAGGTCATCCTCCATGCCTCTGCGCTTTGCAAATATTGAGTTGCTAAAAATTAACAATGTGAAAAAAACGGCGTCAAATTAGATGCTTCTCAAAGCCATATAAAGCGGCGCCAAGGGATTGGCTCACCCGAAACCGAAAGCTTGACTACGCGCTGTACTCAAAAATTTACTAAATATTATTTATTTTGAACTTGTAGTGCAACTGCTATTAACATTTACATGTGTGCTGGATTATCTCCCCCTTAATTTGGCTAATGGAATCATTAACGAAACAAATTTTAAATTATCATCCAAATTAAATCGCAAATAACTCTCAGGAGAAAATTTAATGATATTTATATGTATATAGCGGACAAGAAGAATCAGTGTAAATTTTACAATAATATTGGCGCATGTTTAAATTTCTAACTACCCTGCAGGAAAAAGTTTCTTGTCCTACTTTGATATTTACCTACGTTATCACCACTAGTAGCGAAATCTGGACCTGGGAATCTGACATTGTTAAAATTGGCAAAAGCAAAATCTAAAAAAGATTTTGCAGTTACCTAGAGTTGTGTAAATACGAACATATTTAGCAGAAAATACATACGTTATAAATTGAAGAAATTATAAAAAAGATTATTTTTCTTCAATAACAAAGTTCTATTGCTGATCATTCCAAAATACCCCTCCAGAATATTAATATATCTCCTGTTTTCCCTCATTACTTATTGCTCTATTTGGGTTATTCCCGAAATTTGCTACACTTTCCGGATTTTTTATTAATTTTTTTCATTCAAGTAGCACTTGGCCAAAAGTTCTATCATATAGACAGCTACAATGGAATCAGGCTCTTAAACGCTGCTTACAAGGTTTTCTTGGACTTTTCCACCGAAAAACCGTGCTACATAGAACTTCTTTATGTTCGATATTCTCTGCCTTATCCGAGTATGTGGGTAAAAAGTAAAAAAATATGAAACGTCAAACTCATCATAGGGTTCTAGACGTTATCTTACATAAGAATGAGCTGGATTTGTATTTCGGATCTCGAATATTTTTTTAGTTACAAATTGTTAACCTTTTAGGTGAGTAACCAACATTTCGGAGAAAAGTAGAGTTCTAACTAGCTAGTAGTTTTTCTTGCAGGGTATGAATACTCAACACAAGCACGCCTCCATAAGCTAAATGCTGAGTACAATGAAATTTAATTTTTAATCTTTTAAATTTTATGTTGAAAGGTCAGCTACTAACCGACAAAATATTTACGTCGTAACATTCATTTGGTCCAACAGTTATATTGGTATAACATCATGAATAGTTCATCGCTTATTTCGAGTTACCAACAAAAATCATCGGATGATGAACATAGTGCTGGGGTGGTCTCTTCGCTGGACTACTTAGTGCAAAATTATGTTTTGAATCTCAGTACACCCTTTTTCTTGACACTTTGTTGTTACAATGAGGAAGCATGTGATTTCTACAACAATCTGCTAAAGAAATTTATTCAAATGTGTGGGACAGCGCCACTTCAGTTGGTGGTTGGGAAAGCGCCGCTGCAACATTTACCAGGATCAAGAAATTTCAATATCTTGTTAGTCGACTCTTTTCAGGCGTTTGTGTAAGTGTAAAGATAGTATATACATACACTGTTATGTAGGTACAATATACTCACACCAGACTATCGATCATCCACAGAGCTCTAAAATATGATATAATAAATGTACCTACATATGTATGTAAAAAAATTTGTATCATTTACATTAGAGTGAATCACCAAAAAAAGTTGCGGTTTTAAAAAATTTATTAAGATTTACGGGAGCTGGGCCGATATAAAAATACTTCCAAAACTCTTATTATTTTAATTTCGTTGACAAAATATTTAAACATGTTGAAAATAATGTAAAAATGTTAATATAAATTTATTTATAAAAAGCTCGATTTTGTCAGATATTTTCAATTGGGTCCAGCTCACGTAAACCTTAATATTTTTATAAAAAAATATTTTTTCGGAGGTCTTAAATATAAAACGTTTTCTAATTCCGACGGAAAAACAATATCGATTTATTTTTTTATTTTTTTTTTTTCGTATGAATAATGATGCACCCTAATATTTTAGTATTTTCCCGCTTCTATGAAAAAATGTTTGAATGCATATGTATTTCTTCGATACTAATATTGCCGCCTACACAACACTCAACAACAATAATGAGTTCTATTATATTTTTCTAAAAATTTACGACGATCTAGCATTCGAGCACATGCAAAAAATTTTCTCTTTTTGTTGGTCCAATCAACTTATCAATTGTAGTGTTCAATTGAAAAATGCCTTTGGAGAGATATTAGTTTACACCTACTTTCCATTCGCAGCCACACATTGTGGCCACATAGAGCCGATTGTAATCAATCGATTCAATGGACACACTTTCGATAGTTCGGATATTTTTCCACGCAAATTATTAAATTTCTATGGTTGTGCGCTGAGGGCGGCTTTATGGGATGTGCCGCCATATTTATCGCTTGAAAGTAATGTTGAGGGTGCGAGTCGTATTTTAGGCGGATTCGAGGGAAATTTCTTGCTGACTTTGTCCAGGAAATTAAATTTTACAATAGACATTAAAATTCCACCAAATAATGAAAGACGTGGTCAACATGTAAATAAGGAGTGGACTGGTGCAATGGGAATGGTAGGTAAATCTTCTACTAATTTCGCTGGGCATGCCCTTCTCAATGAACACTGCACATTTTCGTCCGCGACTCTTCTGGGCCACTTGGTTGTTTTTCGCATTGATCTTGCGCGCTGTGTACCAGTCTTTGATCTTTCATGTTATACGGACACGAGCCACTCAACATATTCCAGAAGACTTCGTTGAATTAGCCGACAAGGGTTATACTGATGTCTTAAACAGCATCACATATGAAACTTTGAAAGATGTACCATTTCTCTTGAAATTGAAATGACGTAATCTGGAAAGGGCAGTTGATTTTTTTGAATATATTCTAAAGGAGTCACGTCGTGATGTCGCCTTCATTGGACCTTCTAATTTTCTCTACTACTATATGCACGCCGAGAAAAAGTATGCATTTTTTAAAATATTAAAACAGAAAGTTTTAAACTTGCACACCACAATATATCTCACGAAACACTCTTACCTTATCGATGAGTTCCAGAATCAGATTTTGTGGATGCAAGCGGCTGGTCTCATTGATGCCTGGGCTCGCTGGGAGTTGTACGATGATAAAAAGGATCTGAGCGAATTTGGGGAGGATGATATGCAGGAAGCTAAGGAACTCTACATACTGATTATAATCGGAACGTGCGGTCTGACCGTAGCGTTCATCATTTTCTTCTTAGAGATATTATCAAAGCGATGTATTCAATTAGAAAAAATATTTTCAAAGCTTTAAATTGGCGATACAAATTGTAAAGCTTGTCCTATATCTAAATCGAAATAAATGCCAGGTATGAAGGTAAAATGGATTAGTGTTTTAATTCATTCGAAAGGTGTTGCTTATATGTATTTTTGATATAACCTCGCTAGAAAAGGCACATTTCCTTTGGTATGTGGGCTTAGCTAAATCATCATTCATTCCTGTCCTGTTCTAGGAAAATGCTGCCGCTCTTGCAGCTTCCGCGCAACCCACTCTTCAGCTTAGGGCTGACGATTGGCAGGGACCAAGAACTCCCACTTCCTTACCCAGCGTTTCTCGCGACACCATGCCTATTGGCATGGGCAGGTGCAGAAAACGAAGCAGCACAGGTGCGGACCACCACCACTACTCCTACCACGTAGTGCCTGCACTAGCTCGAGTAAGGGAAGATTCCAGGCGAAGCTTTGTCATGGCAGGAGTTCGAGCAGATGTCGAAAAAGAACAGCGTGCGTGTGAAGATCGCAAGCGAAGAGGCGAGGAAGTTTCCAGAACCCACGCCTACTGACAGGCAGAAAAGCGGGAAACAATAGTATCAACAAAAGAGTCGACCCTGGCTGAGGAGCGGGAAACAGTAGGAGTACCAGAGCCTCACGCACCCGATGAACCAACAGGTGCGAACAATGGTGAAGCATTGGCATCAAAGTAGAGCAGCAGGCAGATCACGCCACCAGAGTAACCCACCAAGAATCTACAGCGGGAGCAACCACCCCCTCCGGGATCATGGTCCAGAAACATGGGTACAACTGCCAGCCAGGGACACGCACATGAGGGAGCCACTCAGCAGCCCAGCTACTTGAAAGCTCTTGTAAGACATTCGCGTGGCTGCGCTGCCTTGTTAATACGGTGATGTTGCCCTGAGCTCGGACCTGCCTCCAGGACGTCATTATAGAAGAGGTACATATGTAAAGGAAGGTTCCGAGTTTTGCGGGTTGGAAGGGCCAGCAATGTGCACCAAAATAGGGGATGATATCCCTCCGGTGCACAATATCACGGTGTTCCTTCCGAGGAGCGCTGATAAATCACAGTATCCATACCTCCACATGGAAGGTGATATCCTGCAGAACCGAGGAGAACGGTCCCGCGCGGGCATAGGTGACGAGTCGTATGTCAGGATTAAAAGGGTTGGCTTCAACGTGGCGTGGCGACATAAGACGACAGGCAGCAAGGTCTCAGCCTACTTGGAGGTGACGGGAGCTCGCAGGAAAGCGATGCGCCGACTCTTAGATCAGTCAAAGCGCACGGGAAACTGAGACGAGTATTCAGCCAACCTAACAACATACAGTCGAAAGGTTAGAAAAGCCAAGCATAGCAGCTACAGGACCTTTTATGAGAGCACCTTACCGACCCCTGCAGCTGCTAGGCTACCTGATGGTACCTAGCCTAGTAACCGAGTGATCAATACGATGGGCGCTGGACTATATTTAACGGTAAAAGGCCACCGCGGTGTTTGGCATCAGTCCCGTGCTGCTGAAGCAGGGCGGAGAGCTCCAACTCCCACATCTTGTCGACATAGTGAGGATCAGTCCAGCACTGGCTCACATAGCACAGCACTAGTCTAGCACAACAGAGAGGCAGTGCTCTGTGCCTTCCTTGACATAGAGAGGACTTTCGACAACGCATCTCATTTGGGCGTCGATCGGGCACTACCATCCGCAGATGGATAGCTAGGCTGCTAAATACTGGGATTGCTGAAATCGAAATCGGCGACAGCGTAGTACAACTCTAAACAACAAAAGGTTGCCCTCACGGAGGAGTTACATCTCCTCTCCAGTGGAATCTAGTTGAGCTAATGATTATTTCTGGGCGGAAGCTCGCGAGTTCCCTCGGAGACATAGTCCAAAGGGGACATAGTCTTGCGAAAAGGTACTTTGCTGAGGTTCTTCTTAAGATTGATCCCTCTAAGCCAGCCATTGTCCCCTTTACCATACCATTTCAATCAATTTTCAAATTTTATTTAAGGAAGACTTTCATCCAGATCCCGTATATAGTTCCAAGAAATGTTGCTCTACGCAAATCCCGTTCCGCGGTCGTCGCATTTTCAAACCTCCGAGTGCCATAAGATCGCTTCTCATAAAAACCATTTGCCATTCGGAGGCGACCTAGAACTTTAGGTCACCTAATTTGCGTGACAAGATCAGCACTCACAAACCGTTTTAGGCATGCATTTAAAAAACTAGCGAAAGGTCAGCAAACTATTATAGGAATATACATATCGCATACCGTCTTCAAAAGAGTACATCAGTACAGTGGGGCAGTTAAGCTCTACCCAGTAGTACGATTCACTAACTACACTGGATCACAAATTATAGATTGGTTTTTTTTTCTCCAGACGCCACTATCCAATTTCTATGTGGAATTGCTCGGTGATTCCGAAAATCGAGTTCATTTATTTTTCTATGGATACATTTTCGAGATATTTGCAATTTACCGTTATTCAGCTTAAAACAAGGGGTGGTTCCACTTAATCACGTATATCTTACGAAAACAATCATAAAATGAGATACCTCAAATCAAAGCTAATAAAATTCTCCATAAACCGTATATACACCACTTTCCGATAGGACTAATAGTTTATGACAAATTAACTAATAATTCCAGTTTTTTTATTTTTTAATGAAAAAAAAACTAACTCTAACAGAAAAAAATTAAAAAAAAACAAGTTATGTGCCAAATTTTTGCATTTGTTCTAAAGCTTGTTCTGTTACAAAAAAAAAATCAAGTTACTAATGAAGGAAAGCGAGGGATAAATAAAGAAGTAATGAGTGGTCAAATGAAAGTACGCCAAGAATTTTTGTATGAAAAATCAGCAGGAAGGCATGTTACTGAGGTGTACGTGGCGTATGAGTAATTTTCTTTCTTGCTCATTTTTCATACAAAAAAGCATATTTCGTGCCCGGAATCAACAAATCAGCTCTTAACAATGATTTTACGTTTATTTATCTTATACGGCTAATAAAACTATCAAATAATTACATTTTCTAAAAATTCTGTGGTATTTTCCACACTATTTCAAATTGCCCTTTTGCACATTTGTGCCCGGAAAAAAGTCCGGTCTGTTTCGTGCACAAAGAAGAAAACATTTACGACCCAAAAGTGGAACGTATTCGCTCTCTATTACCCATATTTTTAGCGGAATGAACGCTTTCTGTGCTGTTTTGAGCACCCACGGGATGTTGTTGTTGTTGTAGCGGCTGCAAAAACCCCGCCCAGTTCGGTTAGTCCCCCAATCGTTGTCGTCAAGCTCTACTAGCGGTAGCTCCAGCAAGTGTGCAGCCTCGACGGGGTCTGTCCATAGGGGCAGCGGCGTTAGTAAGGTGGGATTCAGAGGGCATACGAAGAGATGCTGTGAGTCATGGGGCGACTCTCCGCATGCCGGACATTCGTTGAGAACATCTTCGTTTAATCTGCTCAGGCACCCACGGGATCCCGCAGCCTCGTGTGGAACAAACCTATTGATGCGCCTAAAAGATGCAGCGATTTCCATTCTCACGTTACATACCTGTTGACAGTACGAATAGAAATTATACGAACGAGTTGTTAGTTTTTTAAACTATATCCTTTTTTATTTAACCTTCTATATAACAAATGTGGGAAAATAAATTCTCTACAAATTTGTACAAAATCTCGAAAAGCTCAAAAAAAAAAACTATAATCCAAGATTGCGGAATGTTGCCAAATGAAATTTAGGGGCAAGATTTTGGATCCATGATCAAATAGAAGTAAACTGCATCAATAAATCACTGTTACAATTTTTTTTGTTTTGCGTACCAAATTTATCTAATTTTACCGGGCTATTGTTGATTCAAGAAGATTTATACAAAAAACAATTTTTGCACTAAGGTTCAGTTTCTCATGGAACCTCCCAAATGACATTTGCCGACTTTAATTGAATGCGAACCAAATTCCGATTCCGTTTTATGCAGCAATGTTCCGTAACAATGACGGCATCAAGAGTTTAAAAGTTTCCTTTGCAATGCATTTTTTTCAAGATTTTGGTAGAATACATTAAAGTAGGTACACCTAAGGTGACGATTTCTAATTTCATATTTTATGTACGCTTATATTCTTAGTTTCCCACGACAGCCGGTTCTACGTACCGGAATGACTCGGGTTTCACCCGACCAAGGGCTGTTGTTTCGGCGATCTAACCCCGTTTAGGTCGGCGAAGTGTCTCAGAAGTTGTCCGTCCATAGGGCAACATTCACTACGCATTCTCCTACTCAGGGCTGGCATCGAGTCAAACCCTGGGCCAGAAATATACACCTGCTGTGTATGCCGAAGACGATTACACCACAACTCCACCTCAGTCAAGTGTAATGCCTGCGAGGGGTGGAGTCACCTCAGGGTCTGCTCGGGACTACGGACACACAGACAGTGGACCACGTCGTACGTGGCCCCCTGTTGCTCAAACAGAGCAGCCTCCACGGCAAACCATAGTCCGCCCGTGCAGCCCCACACACTCACACAGCAACCACACACAGTCGCCACTACACAACAACATAATAACACCACAGACCGTACCATAGCCACCACAGACCACATAACACACACAACCGCACCACCACCCACACGCCGCCGCCAACAACTCCTGGTTCCCCCTACAATCTGCACGGTATGTCAGACCAGAATATTCCGTAATGTGACATCAGTCAAGTGCAACACCTGCCTTGGCTGGTGCCACTTTAGGGCATGTTCAGGTCTGCGTACCACGCGAGATTGGACGGGGAACTTCGAGGGCCCGTGTTGCGCTGCTCGGTCGCAGACTTCAATTGCGACGCCCCCCACCACCACCACAGGGCGGCAATCACCTCAGCAGCACACACAGCCAACGGCGGCAAGAACATACACCTCACTTACACCCCACATCACGACACGTCTCCCGAACCACATGAAGCTCCTCCAATTCAACTGTAACGGGCTACAGAGCAAGATTGAGGAGATAACCGTCTTCATGTGTCGGCATGGTATATTAATAGCTGCGGTCCAAGAGACGAAGTTGCACAGCAATTCAACTTTGTTGAATTGCGCCGGGTACAACGTGCACCGTCGAGATCGCGAGCGAGATAATGGTGGTGGCTTAGCGTTCATCACGCACCACACCGTGCAGTATCGTCTTATCGAAGCAGACATCGACCGCAGGGATACCACCCTAGAATGTCAGGGCATTGCTATCCGGTCAGGCGATGTTGAGCTCGAAATATTTAACATATACATACCCCCTGTCACCTGCTGCCCGGCAGGATATCACCCTGATATAGGTGCGCTCCTCAGAGGTGAAAACCGTATGGTAGTAGGTGACTTTAATGCGCACCACGATCTTTGGCACTCAAGCCTGTCAAACGATCGTAGGGGAACAGACTTGGCTGAGCAGATAGACGATTCGACATTCTGCACAATGAACGACGACGCACCCACCAGGATTATGGGTAACTGCAGTAGCTCGCCAGACATCACAATAGTCAGCGCTGGTCTGATAAACAGCATAACGTGGCGACCTATGCTGACTCTAGCATCAGACCATCTACCCATAGTCATCTCGATTGATAAACCAACCGACTTTGCCTCCGCCAAACACCGGACCTATATCAACTTTTCTAAAGCTGATTGGAAAGGTTACGCGGAGTTTACCGAAAACACCTTCACAGCGCTCCCCACACCAACCGACGTCCATCTCGGTGAACGTAAGTTCCGCAGGGCTATCACTGCTGCTGCAGCTCGCTTCATACCGGCAGGATGTATATCGGACCCACGTCCAAACTTCCCTGCCGAAGCGGCTGTTCTAGCCGATGAGCGTGATAGCCTTCGTCAGGCCGATCCCGGAGATCCCCGTATCAGGGATCTCAACGCGGAGATTCGGCAACTTGTAAACGTACATAAGCGGAAGAAGTGGGAGGAGCATCTGAAGACTTGCAACTTCACCTCTGGTGTGAGCAAGCTTTGGTCAACCGTGAGGTCATTGTCTAACCCGACGAAGCACGACGACAGAGTCGAAATTTCCTTCGGCGACCATGCTTCGTCGGACCCGGAGCGATGCGCGAGCTATTTTAGCCGGCAGTTCATACTGCATCCTCCGGTGGACAAAGCCAAGCGTCGAGTGACCAGAAGGCTGCACAAACTGCCAACAACTTGTGCCCCCCTTGCTTTCACTTGCGGTGAAGTTCAGGTGGCCATCGGGAAGGCGAAAGCCTCCAAAGCCATGGGTCCCGACGGAATATGCATGCTGATGCTGAAAAATTTGGGTCCTGCGGGGGTAGCGTACCTAACGGAGGTCCTCAACTTGTCAATGGCCACTCTCATCATCCCAGACATCTGGAAGGTGGGGAGAGTGGTCCCACTGCTCAAACCGGGGAAACCTGCCAACAAAGGAGATTCGTATCGTCCGATAACACTCCTTTCCCCGGTAGCGAAGACACTCGAGGCCTTGCTACTCCCGTACTTCACAAACCACCTGACCCCAGCGAAGCATCAGCATGGTTTCCGTAAAGTGCACAGTACAACAACAGCACTTAACGCCATAAACACTCAGATAACTCGTGGCCTTAACCGTAACCGTCCCTGTGAGAGAACGATTCTAGTAGCGTTGGACTTGTCAAAGGCGTTTGACACCGTCTGCCATTCCACGCTACTAGAAGATATAGAGGCCTCCTCTCTCCCACAGAGGCTCAAACGGTGGTCGGCAAATTATCTGAGTGGTCGACATTCGTCGGTAATGTTTAGAGACAAAACGAGTAAGCAGCGAAAAATAAAACAGGGGGTTCCTCAGGGTGGTGTCCTTTCCCCGCTACTGTTTAACTTTTATATTTCAAAGCTCCCTCAACCACCAGAGGGAGTCTCGATTGTCTCTTATGCCGACGATTGCTCGATCATGGCGACTGGGAATGGAATTGATGACCTGTGTTCGAAAGTAAACGGCTATCTCTCCGAACTTTCTCGCTTCTTCACTGCAAAGTGTCTAGCCCTCTCCCCTACGAAATCCTCCGCGACCCTGTTCACAACCTGGACGAAGGAGGTCAGGCTACCGCTGGGGATTCACGTCGATGACACACCAATTCCGACGGTGAATAACCCCAAAATACTCGGAGTAACATTCGACAGCCTGCTCTCCTTCTCTGCGCACTCAACCGCTATTGTCAATAAAGTACAGAGCCGCAACAAGGTCCTCAAGTCGCTAGCCGGCAGTACTTGGGGCAAAGACAAAGAAACGTTGCTGGCAACATACAAGGCAATAGGCCGGCCGGTTTTGAACTACGCAGCGCCAGTGTGATCGCCAGGGACTAGTAGGACGCAGTGGACGAAGCTACAGACGGTACAAAATACGGCACCTAGGACAGCGACGGGATGCCTCCTGATGTCGCCTGAACACCACTTGCACGGCGAGGCGAAAATGCTCCCAATTAGGGAGCACAACACGATGCTCTGCAAGCAGTTTCTTATTGGGAGCCACAGATGTGGCCACCCAAATAGACAGCTGCTTGCAGAGGAGCCCTCGCCGGGGCACGTCAGGAGGCATCTATATGAACTGACGGACGAAATCCAGAGGTTCATTAAGCAACCTCTGGACCCGTCAGCTCATAGAAAGGCCCTGAACGACATTCACAGGGACGCAGTCTCGAGTTATGTAGACTCAAGACCTGTGAATGCCGTTCTAGGCACACAAACACCGGACACCGACATGACGGAGCTCCATCTGCCTCGGGAGACCAGAACGACAATAGCCCAACTTCGCTCTGGCTACTGCAGCAGGCTAAATTCCTACCTGTCTAGGTTAAATGCGGATGCGCCGAACGAATGTCCGGCATGCGGAGAGACCCCACACGACTCGAACCATCTCTTCGCATGCCCGGAAAACCCGACAACCCTAACGGCCTTGTCCCTGTGGATAGATCCCACAGAAGCTGCACGCTTCCTAGGGTTGCCGTTAGTGGAACTTGACGACAATGACTGAGATACCAACCGATTTGGGCGGGGTTGTTGTAGCCGCTACAACAACAACAACAACATTTCTAATTTCCAAAATCTATGTACTTATGTAACAGAATTTAAAATTTATTTTATGTACCATGATATGTATGTATGTATGTATGTTTTAACAGCTTTATACTTAAAACGAGTTTCCAATAAAAAAATGTATAAAAATAAATGCACATCTGGTTTTTTCCTATAATTTACATACATATATCTTTTCCCATTTCCATTTATAATTTTTGTATTAGAATGGAAGACGCACCGCCACCACCGTTACATATTGAAGCGCATCCAAGCTCCCCCGGTTTCAGTGCATGTGACAAGTGTGTTACCAAACGCGCACCAGACATGCCGATTGGATGGCCAATGGATACAGCACCGCCATGTATGTTTACCTTAGCCGGGTCTACATCCAGTTTCTTTATATTAGCCAATACAACCACAGAAAAGGCTTCATTGATTTCCCAAATTGCAACATCTTGCTTATTAACACCGGCTCGCTGCAATAACTTGGGCACTGCAAATGCAGGTGCGATCGGAAAATCAATGGGATCAGTTTCGGCATCTTGGAAGGCAACAATACGCGCAAGAGGCTTTAGTTTCAAACGGTCTGCTGCCTCTGCGGTCATAAGCACAGTGGCAGCTCCACCGTCATTCAAGGTCGAAGCATTTCCCGCTGTGACCGTGCCATTCTCTCTCTGAAATACGGTAGCTAGCTGCCCAAATTTATCGAAATTGACGCGCTTGTACTCCTCGTCTTCGGAGACAACAACTTCTGGTTTGCGTTTCAGTTGTATCTTTACAGGAGCGATTTCAGCATGAAAAACCTTGTCAGTCCATGCTTTGGCTGAGCGTTTATACGATTGTATGGCAAATTCGTCTTGCTCCTGGCGACTTATACCCATTTTTTTCGCTGTATTTTCAGCGCAGTTACCCATATGGAACTTGTTGTATACATCGGTGAGGCCATCAAATACAATACCATCAATGAGTTGAATACCTCCATACGGAGTGGGGCCTCGTTTCATGTAATACGGTGCATTCGACATTGACTCCATTCCACCTGCGACCACAATTTCTGCCTGACCCAACATCAGCGACTGTGCGCCCAGCATGACGGCCTTCATTCCCGAAGAGCAGACTTTATTCACTGTCGTGCAACACACATTTTTGGGTAGGCCGGCGAAAATTGCTGCCTGACGAGCTGGTGCTTGGCCCAAACCCGCAGACACCACATTGCCCATAATCACCTCATCAACTTGATCTTTACTGATTCCAGAGCGCTGTACTGCAGCTTCAACTGCTACTGCTCCTAATTGCGTTGCCGATAGGGGAGCTAACTGACTCTGAAAACTTCCTATTGGAGTGCGGGCAGCGGAAACAATCACTACATCCTGTATTTTGGAACTATATTTGCGGCTGTGAGCGCACAGTGAACGTGAAACTTGCAGAAAACTCGCCATTTTGCTGAGAAATACCTGTATGATTCTACAGCTTCCAAAATACAATTTTTATATTGTCCACCTGGTCTACAACAGGTCAATTAGCAAAAAATAGAGCTATCAAGAACTGTCAAATATTGCATAAGACGGTAAGAACAGAGATGTATCTTAGAACGTGGTAGAAAGCATGATAAAAATATATATATATGTATATATGTTTTTATCATGGTAGAAAGTGATGTAAAAATAAGCAAATATCTTAAATTATATAGTACAAACGATTTTAGACAATTTCGAAGTTTGTATGAGTCTATTGATACGTTATTATTATCATGGTATATATTATTAGTGGTTAGAAAACAATGCGAATATAGAAACATGTACTATAATTATGAACTGCAAATGAAATATTTCTTAACAAATATGGCAGCTTACTGCACTACCGTAATCGGTTTGGGACCAAATGCACTACCGGAATCGGTTTGGGACCAAATTAAAATTGCGAACGTCCACCAATTAGAAGAAGAAGCACCCCCGTAAAATAGCAAAATCACTGATATAAAGGAAAAAATAATTGAAAGTTTTTAAATTTAATTAAAGGAACTAAATTAATTCATTATGACTACTGGAGGTGTGCCAGCAGAGGGTGTTCGTGAAAAGGCTCTTGTGGAATACAGGAAAAAGCTTCTAGAACATAAGGAGGTAGAGTCTCGTCTGAAGGAAAGTGAGTACATGCTTCTATCAGTTTGTATTTGTAAACTTGATTAAAACTAACTACTTATAATGAAATTTGTTAGAACGCGAGGAAATCAAAGAGCTTACTAAACAGTATGATAAATCAGAAAATGATCTTAAAGCACTACAAAGTGTTGGGCAAATTGTTGGAGAAGTTCTCAAACAATTGACCGAAGATAAGTGTAAGTAATATGCGTCTAACAATAATTCCATTAATTCTTTCTGCATTTTTTCAATTAAGTCATTGTGAAAGCCACAAATGGTCCCCGATATGTGGTAGGCTGTCGGCGGCAATTGGATAAAACCAAGTTAAAATCGGGCACTCGTGTTGCTCTCGATATGACCACTCTTACTATTATGAGATATTTGCCACGCGAGGTCGATCCACTTGTTTACAATATGTCCCACGAAGATCCTGGTGAAGTGAAATATTCAGCTATTGGCGGTCTTTCTGAACAGATTCGGGAATTGCGTGAAGTCATAGAACTCCCACTACTAAATCCCGAGCTGTTTCTGCGTGTAGGCATCACACCGCCAAAAGGTTGTCTGTTGTATGGACCACCTGGTACCGGAAAAACTTTATTAGCTAGAGCCGTAGCTTCGCAACTAGATGCCAATTTTTTGAAAGTGGTTTCATCAGCAATTGTTGACAAATATATTGGCGAGAGTGCACGTCTCATCCGTGAGATGTTCAACTATGCTCGGGATCATCAGCCCTGCATTATTTTCATGGATGAAATTGACGCCATCGGTGGCCGCCGTTTCTCTGAGGGCACATCAGCAGATCGCGAAATTCAGCGCACACTTATGGAGCTGCTTAACCAAATGGACGGTTTTGACTCGCTCGGTCAAGTGAAAATGATTATGGCTACGAATAGGCCAGATACTCTAGATCCAGCCCTTTTGCGTCCAGGTCGTTTGGATCGAAAAATTGAAATACCACTGCCCAATGAGCAGGCGCGGTAAGTAACATTTGTATGTACATACCTATTACACATTTGTTGTCTTGATATTTCAAATTTTAACATATTTTCATATTCCGCAGAATGGAGATCCTAAAGATTCATGCAGCCAAAATTGCAAAGCATGGAGAAATCGACTATGAAGCTATTGTAAAATTGTCAGACAACTTCAACGGTGCTGATTTAAGAAATGTTTGCACCGAAGCCGGTCTTTTCGCTATTAGGTAATAACAAACGTAATTGCTGCTATATTTTGTTTTTATCGAATATTTCTCTCAAAAACTAGAGCTGACCGGGAATATGTCATCCAAGAGGACTTCATGAAAGCTGTGCGCAAGGTAGCTGACAATAAGAAATTGGAAAGTAAATTGGATTATAAGCCGGTTTAATTTAAAATAAAAACTAATTTGCGACAAAATTACTAGAGTTGCAATATAAACTTTATTTACTTTTCAATTTTGTATCTATCTACGTATGTATGTATTTCACTATTTTTGTTTTTCTTCGATCCGTCTTTTCTTACGTTCCAAATAATCGCTGACGTTGTCATACCGCTTTTTGAACCACGCCGATACATCCTCAGGCTTCCATTCCTCGGTTTTAAATTGCTCTTCTATCATCGTAATCCACTTTTCCGCTGCCTGTGGTACTTTCTCCGATAACGTGGATATTTTAAGGGTAAATCGGTCCTCAACAACACCGGCGGCATACAGTCTTTCACCCACAAAGCATATATTGCTAATGATCACTTTTGGAAACCTAAGTACTTTTTGTTCTGTTATTTTCCATTCTTCAGCGTCGGATTTTCTAATCTCATAAATACCAATGCATTCATCGGGTTGGTAGAGTACAACTGCAGCCTGGAATGTTTCTTTATCAATAGAACGCAAACAAATACGTAAAGCAGGTGCTGGTAGTTCCATCTTAGACAACTCCCGACCAGTAATAAAATCCCATATACGCAAGGTTTTGTCCCCAGATACAGATACAATTGTATCTTTATCTAATAAAGCAAGTCCAGAAACAAATTCCTTATGCCCCAAACAATAACCGTGTATATCATGCGTTGCAGGATAGTTTGTTACACGAATTTTATCATCCCTGTCGCAGGTGATAATATATTTGTTATCTGGAGTCCATAGAACATCGTACACTATACTAAGATGGCCGAGTAAAAGACGCGGTTCATCTTCCAATTCTACACAATCATATTTATAGCAGTCACCTGACTTGTCTGTCACTAGAAGAATATTTGAATCTTTATTGAATGTAAGAGCGCTGGAGGCACGTGCCAGTGGACGAACTGAGATAAGCTTAGCGTGTTCAGGCCGACATTGGTACAGAAGGACGGCTTTTTGTCCAGATGTGGTTACTGCACACAGCTGTCTATCGGGCGATAGTTTCACATGCAGTATGCTAGGCTCCTCAATGTTAACTTCTTTCGGCTTCTTCGATTGCTCACTCCTAGTTGCAGCTTCTTCTTCGGAACTTTTAGGGGTTTTAAGTCCCAAGTCCCTTAAATCAGCAGGCAACTCGATCTCTTTAAATATTTGCAAGTCATTTGGATTTACAAATATAACTTTTCTATTCAAAGCAAATATCAAATCCGGATCAGCGTATAGAAGCGCCGTCATGGTAAAAAATTAAGTCCTATGGAACATAGAATGACCGCGGACGTCTGTGAGCACTTTGCATAGCGATGTGCGTTTCTGACCGGTTATTCAGATTTCCTTAATAAACAAAAAAACTATCATGACTTATGCATACATTTTTAATTACTTTTCCCGTAACGTAGAGGCGTTTAAAAAGGATATGCGCGATCAATGGGCTCTATTTCAAAAATGCTGACGTCGCTTATCAGGATTAAAAAAATCCCATCTCTAAGTTTGCCGCATTAATTCACAATTGAGCCAGCTGATTAAGTGGTCACCGTTTTGTTTTATTTACACCGGAAGGTGAACTAAAACCAATCAGGTTATGGAAATGGCTCCAACAAAAAACTTGGATAATTTTCCCGTTTACATTGTTCTTGGATCCGGTGGTCATACTGCCGAGATGTGTACTATAAATATGGCCCTTTTACGAACTGACAGCGGAAAGGAAATTTACAATCCTCTACGATATGTTATCGCCAATGATGATACAACCTCACGAAGCAGAATCACGGGCGTCATGCAAAAAGTTGGTGTAGCACTGGATGATACTTCATTTATCTATGTACCTCGTAGTCGGAAGGTTGGTCAGAGTTACTTGAGTAGTGTGTTCACAACACTTTGGGCACTATTGTGTAGTTTCTGGCTAGTGTGGTATGACCAACCAAAGCTATTACTGTGCAATGGTCCGGGTACTTGTCTTCCATTTTGCATTGCTGTGTTCCTGTGGAAAAAACTTGGGCGCCTGTCTTCTAAAACAAAGATCGTATATGTGGAAAGTTGGTGTCGGGTTCGTACACTATCGCTCAGCGCAAAATTGCTTCGTCCGATCCTTGATTTACTAGTTGTACAATGGCCAGCGCTAGCCGAAAGTTACAAAAACGTCAACAACGTCAAATACTTCGGAAAAATTATGTGATCAATTTTATGAAACGGCTAAAACTGAGCTTTAACAACAGTGTACGTGCGATTGTGATCAACTTAAACAAACCATGTAATATAAAAAGTTTGATTTTTTTTTAATATATTGAAAATCTAACTAATTTACTGGGAAAGGCAATCATCCAGGTGATCGTTGATTGTGTTTTGCTCAACCTCCTGCCCACAATTAGGACATTGAATAGTGCTTTTCAGAATATTTCTCTGACGATACAACCTGGTTTCCATATCTTCTGGACTCCATTCGTTGGACGTTGAATTGCCATTGGGACGAGGTGGAGAGGTGTTGCAACTGGAAAGTTCTTCTTCGCTCGCTGATGTAAGATTGATTAAATCCTGTTCGGAATATCCGGCATTACGTAGGATTTCCTTACGAGAGGGACGTGATTTGGCAGTTGGTTTTACTGGGCGTGATGTAGCCGCTAGTTTTTTGAGTGTATGTTTGGGGAAAGCGACTTTAATGGCAATACCAGTACATCCGTCCATGTGGTCGGCAAATAAACAACGTTTCATTTTTCCTTGACAAATAGGACATGTAATTATATCATCATTTGGATTGGGGAAATGACGAGACCCAGACGGTTTAACATCATTCTCACGGTTGAAATCCTTCATCATTGTATCGTCGCCAAAGAACTCATCTATCACCGATGTGTCGGCTAATTCGGCAGCAGCTGATATATTCTGCAAATCGTTACTCTCTTGCGCATTGTCGTCATACTCATCATCAATAAGAATGATGTCCTCATCCAACAAATCGGCTGTGTCTTCGAGAATCTCCTGCTTGATAGCTTTTTGACGTTCATCAGCAGTGAGCGGCGTGGAACGTTTTGACGGCTGTTCTATAGCACCACTCTCCTCCATCGCATTGTCATTTTCATCGCTTTCATCGTCAGACAGTATCGCAATAGTCTCCGTTGTAGGCTCCCTTAACATAATCTCGTCATCCAGCACCAGCCAATCGTCGTTTTTCTGCTTGTCTTCAGGAATGTTCCGTGTTGGAGAAACTTTATTTGAGAGGCGCCTACGCTTCACATCACCTTAAAGAAAAAAAGATTTGAAATCTCTTAGGAGTGGAAGGGTTTTATTCCCTCACCTACTGGCGCTTCTGCATCGCTTTCAAAGCTAGGCACACATTTTTTTTTGTTATTTACTAAGGAATCAGAATTTCCATTATCACTATTATTGGCAAAACGTTTTAGCCACAATTCACGCAACTGTTTACGATCCACCTCTCTTCCAGGACTATTCTTGGAACTTACACCCGACGTGGGGTTGGCTCCCACTTGGCAACCACTACCTACAAAAGCTGCATTTGGCTTACTGGCGTTGATTCGACCAGCGGAGCCACCACCCCCGCTACCATTTAAATTTGCAAAACCAACAACGTTTTTCAAGTTTCCACCTGCCGGAGTACGGCTGAAGGGAGAGCTATTGGAATTACTTGCTGGTACATTGAATGGATCATTCGATAGACCTGGATAAGAAGAGGGTGGAAAGGCAGAAGCAATGGTAGACTGGCGATCGTTTGATTTAGAGGGAGGTGGCTTGGTTTTAGGGTTCAAGAGAAGCGTACCGCCGCCGTTGGTTTTGATTGGTCCTATAAAAAAAAAAAAACGAAAGCTTTGCAGGCGCTTACAGAGTGGGTAAAAAATAAGAAACGCACCTTTAGTGCCACCAAAACCTGTAATGCCATTTTCAAAGCTTCTCACGTTATTTGCATCGGATAATTTGGGTGTTGAGCTTATTCTTTTATCCACAGTGGGAAAGAATGTACGTAGATCCTTGCCGGTTGCTGGTTTTGTATCCTTTGACGTTTTTTGCTTCTTTGGCTTATCTGGACCCTTGATTTTCATAAAGGTGCCTCCGCAGGACTCCTGATGCGCTGCCCACCATTGGTCGTTTGGGCCCGGGGCCCGGTTCGAGGTACGTTTCACATAGCCGAAAAATGGTGCGCGGTTTGTACAGCTTCCATTGCAACGCCACCAGTGCTGTTTATACACGTCCACTTCATCGTGGAAAGTGTGGTATACCTAAAAAAATCATTTATTTAAGAAAGTTCGATTTTTGCTAAACAAAAAATACTCACTGTTATGTTGGTGCCCGCCACTTTATTTATAGCGTACATGACCTTTTTAAAATTTGGGCCATGACCACCGTTACCTTCCCGAATATTCAAGACAAAACAGTATGCATGTATCATTTCGTGCTATAAGTGAATAGTTTCAGTATTCAATTCAAGTGTATATTTTGGACCACAAACCAACATAGTTTCAACCAAGTCTTTGCGTGGTCTTAACTTTAGCAGAGGTTCGCTTAATCGAATAGTTATATCCATTCCAAAACGATTGCGCCTCGAATAACATATTCCAGCACAGCTATACATACGTTTACTCCACTCCAAAGTTACACATCGCAAGCGACTTTGGAAGAATTTGTCGTCGAAGGCCGAAAACAGCGCAGTAATGTCTGGAGTAGGATCCAACACTTCCCATTGAGGATGAACAAGATTCTGTGTGCGGTTCAAGTACTCCTCGTCTTGATTTGAAGTGGGATTGCTGCGCTTAATTCGCAAGGGTTTCTTTGATGGTGGAGGCATGCTGAAGTTTACAATCTCTGGTTCCTGAAAAATTAAGTAAAGTAAAATTTGAATTATTTTTTAAACATTGAACTTACGCTATCATCGCTATTTGCAGTACTACTCAAATCGATACTCGGCTCTGCATTCCACCGCCTTTGCATTTCCAGCGCAACCAAGAAATCTGGATCATCTGCCATTCTGAATTTTTTTAGCCTTTTCCAAATTTGTTTCACAATTAAATACTTTATAATATAGGCATATTTTTGGTTATACGCATCACAAAAATTGTATATCTGATGAACTAAACAATAGACGATTGACAAATATTTCTGCAAAGTGCGCGGGGAAAACTAGTAGTGGAATGATTAATCGAATAACCGATAATAAGAGACTATTTTCATTCGGTTAACGATTCACGAATTGTATCGAAATCTTCCTTTCGATTAATCGAGCGATTAACCGATTCATTTTGAAAATAATCGAAAAGAAATCATCAAAGCTGACTACTCACACAATAATGAATGGCGCGTATTCTTAGTCCAGCAACTAAGTCGAAACTAACAAAGTTCCAACTTAAATTTAAGTACCAACTTAAAATTTACCTCTATTCATAGTCACATTTCAGACTTCTACTAAGTAGTTTCGACTTAGTTTACGATATAGCAAAACGATTGTGAAAATGTATCGATTTTTCTTTGCGATATTTTGGTAAAATTACATTTTTATTAAATAATGTCAAGTTTGATCATCCGTTTATGTAATTTTTATTTTCATTGCATGATTATGCAAATAAAAATACATGTTTACTGTTTAGGTACGTGTATCTACTTTTAGGTACAACTTTTCGGCAAATAGGTGCAATATGAATATTTGGGGCCGATTACTCAATGTCTGGTTTAACACTAATCTGCGGTTAAACATAGTTACCGACGTTACAGACTCCCCGTTGTATGCATGGAGTCGAAGACG
The DNA here is from genome assembly GCF_001687245.7 of Rhagoletis zephyria. NCBI lineage: Eukaryota > Metazoa > Arthropoda > Insecta > Diptera > Tephritidae > Rhagoletis > Rhagoletis zephyria. Next base: position 98,862 of record NW_016157347.1, on the reverse strand, counting down.
TCGATAACGCTGTTTAACAGCAGATTAGTGTTAATCAGACATTGGGTAACCGGCCCTTAGTATTCATTACTAGTGCTCAAAAATAATTCAGCTATGACGTCACACTTTTGTCAAAATTTTCAAGAGAGCGGTACTGCAATCAGCGCCACTTTCTGTATTCGTTTCACCATGGCTCTCTACCTATTTGCATTAAAGTTCGATACCTTAAAGGGCCATTCACATGCAACTTTCCTCGCTTTGCTTGACAGTTCAAACTTCGACAACAAAGCACAAAACGCAGAAGGTATGCTACAGGGTGGCGCAAAAGTAACCTTGCGATGCGTTGTGCCAAAGTCAAATAAATAGTCAGCAATATTCCGCGTTCTGGAGCAGTGTAGCGTAACATTGTTTATTAACGTGTATTTCGCATGTGTTTACTACACAAATTTCAAAACAGAACTGACATTAGGGGCCAATCGCAAAATTTATAGCATTTTCTGATAGGAGGATTACTTTAGCGCCATCGCAAGGTTACTTTTGCGCCACCCTGTACAATAAACGCTTTGATAGCTTTTGCGTTCTCCTTTTCCTCCAAATTTTTTATCTGTAAAATAGATAACAATATGATAATATGCATTAATAATAGCAATAAAATTTCCTATTTACCCTAGATTTGTCATTAAATACAAATGCAAGCGCACGTGAAAAGATGNCTGATAGGAGGATTACTTTAGCGCCATCGCAAGGTTACTTTTGCGCCACCCTGTACAATAAACGCTTTGATAGCTTTTGCGTTCTCCTTTTCCTCCAAATTTTTTATCTGTAAAATAGATAACAATATGATAATATGCATTAATAATAGCAATAAAATTTCCTATTTACCCTAGATTTGTCATTAAATACAAATGCAAGCGCACGTGAAAAGATGCAATTGCCAAAGCGGGCAAAAGTTGAGAGTTGCCCAAGATTTTGCTTCGCTTTGCTTTGCTTTGGTTCAAACGTTTTTTATGTGAGCATACTCATGCATATGCCTACATCGATCTTATAAGTCAAAGTAAAGAACTATCAAGCAAAGCGAAGAAAGTTGTATGTGAATCAGCCTTAAGCGCTTCTGTTATAGTGGCTGCATCGCTGCTGGCTGCTTGTTCACAAGATATCGGAGCGTAATATTTTTTGACAGACTTCCTTTGTCCTTAGGAAAATGTTTACACGCGAAAGTAGAATTCCGATGTCGCATTTTTACAGAGAAATGTATAGAAACAGCGCTTTCATTGCCACGTTTAACCGCATCTTAAGTTACAGTTACACCGTGCAATTTTTATTTACGAAAGTGATTTCTGCAAATCTGCAAAAAGAACTTTCTGGCTGTTTACATGAGAAAGTAGATATCGCAGCGTAGAAAAATTGATTGCATTGCTTCATTTAACCGCACCTTTACACTTTGCAAATTTTATTTCCGAAAGGGATTTCTAAAAATATGCATACAGGGGGTTCTTGCTGTTTACACGCATTTTGACAGAGAAGCGTAGAAAAAGTTCTTGCATTGCCACGTTTAACCGCACCTTAGCTACCTTCTACCTGTTCATGAGGTAAGAAGAAGAGCAGGAAGCTTACTAAAAAAAGGTAAAAGGTGGAAAAGACTGGTAACGCTACGCTTAAAAAAACAAACGAACAGTACTGAATTATCGATTTCGATTACCAACAAATTGTCAATCATATATTCAGCTCGTAAATTAGGAAAATTGCGGATTCGCTTCTGCAATTTTTTAATCCCATTCATGGAAGGACTTGTTAATTATAGCAGCGAAGACGAGCAGGAGGAGACGATGGATCGTATAACAGTAAGTTTATAAATGATTATGCATATAATACGCTGGCGATTTAATTAAAATAGCACTTATGAGAATATAAAAAATGGCGTCGATGAAAAATGTGTTATTCTGTATGTATACGTCCTTTTCGCGATATACATAGTAGATTTGAAGAAAATGTAGTTTATGATATACTATATCAGTTAATTAGCAATATATTAAGTTCAAAGAAAATAACATAGTTTGCTGTTTATGACTAGTTGCCAAATTCCTTTAGGCTGAACGCGCAAGCGGCGGGCGTAGCCCTGGAAAATCACGGCGTTCCTATGGCATGGACTCGAGCATGATGCGCGACGGCAGTGGTGGCGGTAGTGCACGCGGCACACCTACTGCACGCAGAGATGAGGTAAAAAAATTTGTAGCTTTATCATACATATATAGAAATAAGTGGTTTTGTATACTTTTTGTGGTGTTTCTGCGTTTGTACTTCGTTTATATGTAAGCCTTTTTTATCCTTAATATTGCGGTAAACCAATTTTGTATTTTAAAATCGGGCACTAATTTTCTTCGTGAGAACAGAAAAATTAGGAATAGACCTTGTTCGTTTTGAAAAAATATTTTATCATGAGTATATACATATGTTTTTTGTCCAAATTTTAAATCTGAACTTTACAATCTTTGTGAATTCCTTAACCGCTATTCGAAAGGCAAACTTATAGAACTAGAGAAAGTTTGCTAGTTAAAAAAAATCAATAAAATTTAATGGAAAAGCCTTTTTATTGTTTACGTATTTATCATCGCGTATTTATTTAGGATCTATAAGCTTTTCCAAATTATTTAATATATAATAAGTTTCGCTATTCGTTAGGCATTTCTATCATTATTTTTTGCAAATACATAGCTTTACTTTTTTATTGAAATTTTTTTATTAATAAACTATCCACTTTTGTTGTTATTGTTATATATAAAAAGTCGAAAAGTTACTATCTGCATCTCTACGTGCGCACACCTACGTAACTATAAATCAAGCCAGCGCCAGCCCTGGTTTGGTTATCCGTCAAAAGATATATAAAGACCGGCGACCTGAATGGAGCGCACAAATAAAAAGTGTAACTTAAAAATTTTGCACCAGAAAGAAAAAAAAAACCTTAACATTTTTTATAGGAATGCGATAAAAATTCGAAGGAGACTTTTTCTATGTGTGTTCCTATTACATACTTACATATGTAACTTTACTGTGTAGGAGTTGCGCTGTAATTGAACGTGAGTATACCCAAATTAACAAAAAGAAACAGTAATTTATTTCTTACAGGTTTTAGATTAATTATATACACATTTTGAAAAGTTATTTACAAAAACAACATACCTAAAAATTTCGATGGGAATGGGTAAAACTTAACTGATATCAAGTGGATATATTTAAGCTTAGAATTATATTAAAAAAGAGATACTTCGGCAAAATATTAATATTACAGTGCTTTGTACTAACTTTTATATTACAGGATTCACAAAGGCAGAAGGCTTCCTATGGTAGCGCCAGTAGGTCTACATCGTCTGCATTGCCTAGCCGCAACAAACAGCGTGACAACCGTGATAACAGACGAGATAGTCGTGACGTTGTACGTGACCATCGAGACGAAAGGGAGCCGAGGGACACACGACACTCGAAAGATAATAATCGATTTGACTACAAGGTAAAGTTTTCTTTAAATATATATACAGATCTGATCAACTAATTAGCAACGAAATTCAAAATGATATTGTTTGCAAATTATGTTTATTTATTTTTAATAATTTTCATTTAAAATATAATTTGACCTATAACAGAAACCACAATAATAAAAGTTTAAAAGCTTGCACAAATTGCAAAAAAATTAATCAAACTTCAAAAAATTGCCATCAAAATTTTAAAATTTTTAGTTAGAATATTTAGAAAATTTTCGGGTATGCAGTTTTGTAGCCCATCCAATTGTAGTATAAGAAAGTGCAAGTTTCAAGTCGTTGAAAATTACCGTTAATTTTTTAGAATTTTTTTTTGTGGAGGGTGTTGCTGTTTTTTTTTTCATATAAAAAAAAATTTGATCATGTGTTTTATGGCAGAAAATGCGAAAACCCTCCACAAAAAAAAAATTCCAAAAAATCAACGGTAATCTTTAACGACTAGAAACTTGCACTTTCTTATACTACAATGGAATGGGCTACAACTGCATACCCGAAAATTTTCTAAATATTCTAATTAAAAATTTTGCTGACAATTTTTTGAAGTTTGATTAAAATTTTTGCAATTTGTGCAAGCTGTTAAACTTTTTTATTGTGATTTCTGTTTTAGATTGAGTTAAGATTTATATTAAAATTATTAAAAATAAATACATAAACATAATTTGCAAACAATATCATTTTGAATTTAGTTGCTAATAAGTTGATCGCATCTGTATATATAAATATATACAATACATTCTTAAAAATCGTACCTGAATGAATTTGTTATTTCCAGGGCGATCGTTCGCGCACAAGAGAATACCAAAATGATTATAAGCGGGAACGTGACAGCCATGATAACCGTAGACCTCCTCGCGAAGACGATCGTTATCGTCCCTCTTCTTCTTCTTCTTCTTCATACAAGAATAGTCGTCATAGCGGCAATGGCCGCGATGAACGCTCACGTCACGATTTGTCATCTCAAAATCCTACCTCCTCATTTCGCCAGCATAATCACAATCGTTCATTTGATCATCGCCACTCAGAGCACTATGATCGCACTTCTGATCGAGCTAGTGGTCGCCATCGCCGTCGTAGTAACTCTCGTTCCCCATCACCTCCCCCTACACAGCGACATTCCCATAGTAAACGCTCCATGCATGATGAAAAATCTTATTCACGACATCGCACACGATCACGCTCCGCTACCCCAACACGTTCTGATTCACGTGAGCGCAGCCGTGAAGGACTTGCGCTAGAACAAGCGCGCTTGTCAGCTATTGAAATGGAGCGTAAAATACAACCTGATAGCCGAGCATCCAAAGATAAAGAAGTGCATACGTCGTCGCAAGGGGGCGGACGTAGTACGGAAGCATTATTGTCTCTTCCTCTTAGTGATACGGCGCCAAAACAGCCTAACTTGATTGCGGTGGCTCCAGTTTCCTTAAATAATGCCGAACCTGCCGTCATTCAACTACCTAGTTACTATAATCCAAATGTTATAAACCCTAACAGATATGCTGAGCAAGTGCAAAAACGCAAACTACTTTGGGGTGCTAAGAAATCTGAGGACACGGCGGCAAAATGGGGTAATGCTCAATTTTCACAAGATACCGATGGAAAAGTGGCATCTAAATTCATGCGTTTAATGGGCATCAAAGGTAGCGGCCCTACAAAGGCGGAGAGTCAAGAAGCTGAGCCGAAAAATGTGCCGTCTGTGGCGCCTGATATCAAAACTCGAGAAGTAATGTTCTCAAACATGGAACAGCAGTATGAAGTTGCGCGTCAAGCAACCCATACAATGCGAGGCGTTGGATTAGGTTTCAGTTCTCAGGCTCGGCCGTTTTAAAAGCATGAAGGAACCAAGTACTCGGGGGGGAAAGGTGTATTTTCGATTTCAGTTTGTTTAATTTTAACCAAACTTAACCTAATGATTCAGAATGTTAAATAAATAAAGTAAAACATTGTAGAAACCTACTTTAGAGGAAAATCATTGACGCAGTTGACGGGAAAAAGCCTCCAGTAAGGCAGCACTACTTCATGCCCAGCAAGCAGTTCCTAGTAGGTTACTGTAGATGTGAGTACTTAAGTAGGCATTTCTTGAGGCTTCTCTACGAACTAACGGACGAGATAAAACAATAAACTCAACCACGTTACCACCGACTTCGTCAAGCCATATGTAAAGGACCCGATTCTTCATAAGCAAATATTTAACTATAACATTAAAAGAAGCTTGTCAATTCTTATTTTATAGTTTTTTAGTGTGCTAGCGCATAGTTAAAATAACATTTTTAATTTTACGTTCACTTATTCATTTATAATTTCAGTGAAAAAAATTTATACATATGTGCCGTCGTCGGTGCTGGGCTGAAGCACCACTTCGAAAGTATAGTAATATGCGAAATATGGTGGTGCAGAATGGCCGAGGGCAGTTAATAACAATGATTACTCATTTACTTATGAATGTACTTATAATATGTAAATGGTTTCCTAAGGGTCTGTAAAGGGCACAGTGGGCCAGAAGATTGAAAAAGTGTCCAACATTGTTGCTTGACTATTTAAACGTGAAAAATCATAAACAAATATTTTTATGGTATAGCTTAATATGCAAGGTATCAAAATCCGTGGTATGTAGGTACATATATAGAAAAGTACCAGCTGTCCAAAAATTATTAAAAAATATTAAAACAATTATTGAATGGGTTTGAAACCTAATTTTTTATTTCATATGGCGATTTTATTTTTTCTCTCTGGCGTCAGCATTTATTTTAAAGGACTTCGTAATTTCAAAGATATGATTAATTCCAAAAACGATTTAAAAAATTCAATGCAATATAGAATAAAAATATGGATACTAACTGAAAGAGGAAATTTCTTTAGCATTGAAAAAAAAATAAAAAAATGTTTGGATTCACAAGGAGGCATAGGTTTTTTTTAACCTGAGAAAGTTAGAAGGACGAAATTCGAGGATGTTACCGAGTTCTTATAAGTCCTTAACATATAATTTTTTCATAAATAAATATTGCAAAATTTCCTTCGTCCTTATCCAAAAAATTTAATCTGTTTAAATTCTACGTCTTGTTAAGATTTCCATATATGTATACATATGTATGTATGTATGTTCGATAGTATCGTTCGAACCCTAGCCATGTTTTCTTGACCCATCCAGCTCAGTATGGCGATAATGTCTCACGGAAAAGAACTGGGTCATTCTTATTGAGGTTGCCAGCACTAATTTAATACTACTAGCAAGAGTAAGAAAAATTGCAAAAATTAATTTAATTTAATTTATTGTGAACTTTGCGCCAATCGGCATTTGGAGAAGACGTAGTTTTCAGTGCATTTTTCCACAGTCAGAAGCCCCCTCGTTATTAGTTCTTAGACCGAGGCGCAAGAAACACAGCTATTGTTTTCTTTGGAACAAATCGAACAGAGGTGTTCAACAGCTGATTATGACAGCTCGCAGAAAACAATAAAAACAAAATACATATAAGAAAAAGCGATTTTTGCCAAGTTGTCAACGTGAAACGCAAATAAATAAATTAACTAATTAAAATACACAAAATATATTATAGTTAAAAAAAGTAAACGGCCTATTGTTAAGATTTTTAAGCGTTTGACGTAATAGAAGTATGTCTTGGCTTAACAGCAGTCTAAGTACATTGAAAGGGCAGCTGACGACTCTTGCTCAGGAGGTGCTTGCCGAGACAGCAGGTCCAGGAGATGATGAATATCGGGGTCCAGAAATTGAAACACATATATCTCCTGAGCAGATTGCTGATGAACAAAATCAAAAAGAGCAGCTTAATAAATTACGCAATGAAAAGGATAACGAAGTAAGTCGGTGGGTGGAAGGAGAAAAGGGTGTTCTCTTGTAGCAAACAAAAAAACATATGTATATAGAAAAAATTGGAGCTAATAATTATCTCAAGGCAAAAGTCGTTGGTGTAGTGGTTAGCAGTGTGCGCTTCCACCCCGCTGGACCTGGGTTCAAGCCCTGGTCAAAGCAACATCGCAAAAAAATATAGAAAAAGGGGGTTTTCTTAACAGCGGTCGCCCCTCGATAGGCAATGGCCACAAATCGGAGGAAAAGCTCGGCCAAATACTAACACATAGTGTAAGCGCCAATCTATTATTATAATTTACTGCCTGTGAAAAGAAATATATATCTTCGTTATGGATAAAGACTACCATAATTCGTTAAATAACAATACACACTTAAATTTACTGCCTTTGAGAGTTCTATATTTCGTAATCGAATCTAATCCGTAATGGTCACATGAGGTCCAATGGACCTCAGTCCAACCTTGCGGCTATATAGTTTATATATGTAGAAACTTTAAAATCGATTTTGTAATTTCACCTGTTACTAACTAGAGTTTAATTCAATAATTTCAGGCCGTCTGGAAAACTAGTGTGACGTCAGTCGGTACACACAGATCGATTTGTAGAGATTTATTTTTGTTTGGGGTTCACTGGACCCCGTGTGACTAGTGTGGCAAATCGAATATTTAGCACATAGGTTTCTTATGTGTTAAATTTAGGGTCCGCAATAGTTACAACTTTTGTTAAAAAAAATCGCTCTTTAACAATTAGTTTTTTACTTTTATTTAATTTCTCCTTAAATAAACGTTATTTCTGATTTTTTTGTATAAAAATGGTTTATAAAATGGTAAAATTGTTATTAGTGGCATAAATTCTAATATTCGTTTGTACATTCTTATATATTTTTAACCGACTTCCAAAAAAGGAGGAGGTTATCAGTTCGTCGGAATATTTTTTATTTTTATGTCTGATACCGCATAACTTTGGACCACGTCAACCAAGGTGGTCCCATACTAATCTGGTTTAGATTCGATCATTGGATTATGAAACATATATATATATATTTATATGAGAATTGAAGTCGGTTGGTTTTTTATTGCTAAAAATTACTCGTAATAAACTAATGTATTCATATCAAATAACTCTGTCTAGCTTTGTTTTCTCTATGAATATACACTTATTAATGTTTATTATTTTTCCATAAAAGCCTAGCTCATTATATAACAGACACCATCCAAATCCACACTTCAAACTTTGTGCAAAAATTATAAAAAATCTGCAAAATGTCTGCTAAATTTTAAACTATTTTTCAGGCTTTTTAGAATGTTTTCTTTGAGTATGCAGTTTAATAGCTCATTAAATTCTAAGGTAATAATGTGCGAGTTTTAAGTTGCTAAAGAATCGCGATGATTTTTAATTATTTTTTTACTGACTGCATGACACACTTTTTTCATATAACAAAAAAAATTGTCGAATATATTTTGTATGAAAAAAAATTTGTAATGCAGTCATAAAAAATCAACCTGATTCTTTAGCAACTGAAAACTTGCACAATATTATTGAGCTACTGCATACTCAAAAAAATTCTAAAAAATCTGAAATATAGTTGTAAATTTAGCTAACATTTTTCAGATAGTTCATAATTTTTGCACAAAGGTTGAAATGTGGATTTTTATGGTGTTTGTTATATGATGAGCTTAACTTTTATGGAAAAGTAATAAATATTAAATAAATAAAAGAAAAATAGCAAAAATTTATCAAAATCAGCTGATCACAAGTGTACATTGGGCGTCAATTTGATTAATGTAATACATTTATTTTAAGAAGTACTCATTTTTTATTAAAATAAGTTAAATAATTAAATTAGCGTACAAAAACCAATTTTCCTTTTATTTTATTTATCCTTTGATTTTACGAGCCTTCGAAATTGGCTAACTTTGATATTCAAAATAAATATACTTTTTTCAATATTCATCAAAACGTTATGCACTTTCTTTAAATATAGTATTTCAGCAACACAATGGAAAACGTTTTTTGGTATTTAGCAAAAACTTACATTTTTTATAAAGTTATTCTTGAAAAAAATCAATAACTTTAAATTTTTTAATATGTATCTCGTTATTCATGGTGTTATAATTTAAAAGTTGGTAAAATCCTGTAAAATAACAAAGAGAAAGTTGTAAGCCCAAGGCCCAACTCATTTTTCAGAATTTCCCGATTTCGACAATAAAATTCACCGATTTCGCCCGAAATATCGTAAAATTCCACACCCATACTTACAAAAAAAAAAGAATGTATTTTGATATATTGCTGGTCTTTCTGTTGTTTTCTTTTTATGTAACTCATCCATGTATTCATAAACCCAACCAAACTTTTATAAAGTTAGTTAAAAAATAAAAAATGTTTATATAATATTTACATACATACAGTGGTCGAAAAAATTTTAGTCGCACCAATTATTATTATTTTTTGTTATTTAATTTGAGTTTTTTTTATAAAAATAATATATAGTTCATTCCTTAACAAATACCATATAAATCCCAGTTTAAAACTTTTTGCAATATGTACATATATGAAAAAAATTCAACAAACTTTCGTAAAAATTTCGAGCTTTTTAATTCGATTTTCTAGAAATATTTTGAGTATGCAGTTTTGTAGCCCACTCAATTCTATTATAATAAAGTGCAAGTCTCGTTTTAGATTTTTTTTTGCCGAAGTTTTTGCGGTTTTCTTCCATATAAAAATAAATTATGTTTATTCGTTATATGAAAGCAAATGCGACACGGAAAATTCTAAAAAATCAACGGTAATTTTTGGCCATTTGAAACTTTTTCATACTAGAATTGAACGAGCTGAAATTCCCATCAGAAAAACGGCCCATATCCCAATTCCCCACGCAAAGTGAAATTCCGCGGGATTCGGGGAAACTCCCACGAGTTGGCTTCCCTGACCCAAGGTCAAGATCCTGCATGTTAGTTAGGTAATTTTGAAGTATATTAATTATAGTAAATAGTAGTTGACACAAGTATTCCAAGCCCTTAAGTCCAAATTTTACGTCTTATCGAGGACCAATAGAATCAAACAGAAATAAACAGTGTATATTTCAACACCTGATTGGAAGATCGACCTAGACGGGAGACAGTTCGAAAACGCCCTAACTCAGAAAACTTTTCCCTGCTTTAGACAGAGTCTTACTGAAAAAGGCCCTATTCCAGAATTTTATGGAAAAACACCCTATCGCAGAATTGGATTAAAGAACGCTCTATCTCAGCACATTTTAAATATATTTTCTTCAATCAAATTCTGAGATAGGGCGTTTTTATAAAATTTTCTGAGATAGTGGCATTTTCGAAGTGTCTGCCGAGATAGGGCGATCATCCACTCAGATGTCGATTTGCTTTATAAACAACCATGGATGATAAACTTGAATACATACATTTTTCTAATTCCAGATTGCTCTGCTGCGTAAGCAAATCAACGAACTGCAGTCGAAAATCGCCGATAGTGGAGGGGGATCTGTCAGTACCACATCTAAATCGGTAAGTTTAACCTGCTAGGTGGAAACGAAATTTTATAAAAATATTAAGAAAAAAATACCAAAATTGTTTGACTAGCTGAAATAATTTAGTGTCTACAATACATACACCCATCAAATCTTTGCAATTAAACCAGTTGGTCCACACAGACCCACGACCCAGATTCATATCTGACCGTTATAACGGCAATCACTATCGCTTAAAATATTTAAATCTTATTCCCTTGCAGCCTAGCAGAATATGTATAAATCATTTTTTATATGATTACGTTTATGTCCATACATACGTTTCTGCAACATACGTTTGTAAATACACGTTACTTAAATTTAAAAGGCCCTAAACACCGTAACTAACTAAACGATGTGGGGATTTTTAATTCGATGAAATGCCTCATAATCAATCAAAAAGTGAATTTTAGATTTTTAGTTAGTTGAGGCTTTTTGTATTTCAGCGACGATGTGAGATAATGTCTTTCTATATTGAGGTAACGATATGGACATTAGTGTATGTAAGCCTGTGTATATGTACGTACAGATATGTATGTATCATCATGATGTAGATAAAACTTTATTCTCGAGTTAATATTTGAATAGTGATATCGCTTTTAAAAAGGTGTATATCGCTAGCTTAGAGTGAAAAGTTCATAAGTCCCATTTTAAAAATTTTACAGAAGAGGAAACAAATTGTATTAGCAATTTTCTTGGAAGTATTTCACAAAACTTTAAACACAACATTTTACCTGTTTAAAGCAACGCAAAACTCCATACGAATCAGAGGGATTGGATCTTTATTAAACTATTTCGTACTACCTTGGTCTTATCGGATTTTCGGTGCTTCTTTTGGACTTGGCAAATTTTTCTTTTATTGAATATAAACGAGAATAACTAAAACAAATACCTTTATCCTTTTCGAAACGATGCATTTTAAATTTCTCCAGCCTCCTGTATCAAAATATGAGTTTTCATAAAAAAGTGGACTTAACAACTTTTCACTCTAAGCTAGCGATATATGAATTTATGTATGTATGTATAAAAAGTACTGTGACGCTTATAACATCAAATAAAAGCGATAAGCTAAACCACCGCTCTATGTACCGGTGCCATTGGCCTGTAAAAATGATATTGTGTTTCAAACAAGCGCAATTAATTTTATAGTGCCTTAAATCAATACAAAATAAAGTGAAACTAACTCCACAAAGCGGACATCATTTAACTCGCCAAAGGCATCATTTTATCTAAAGTGTCAAGAAGTTCGAACGTAAGTTTTTAATGGATATACTAATACATACATACATATGTTTGTATCAGCGTTGGCAAAATTATAATCTGCCCAGTAGATAATTACAGGAGTTAAAAGCCCTTCCGAAAGGCCTTCCTGAGAGTCAAGAGGCCTTCCACTCTACATTCCTTTCTTCTTTCTTTTTTATATGGAGTGGCACAAATTGAAGGGCTTCTGCTTTCGCTGCACATGGAGGGCGTTCCAGAAGGGTTTTCTTAGGACGTACTTCAGAAGGTCTTATGTCATTGTTATTGTGAACTGAAATTAAAAGCAAAATAAAAAATGGCAACTAGTTTTTATTAAACTTTTAACAAATTTGTAATCGTTATAAGTATAATCACTGAACAAAAATTTTCATATATGAAGGGTTAAATTTTTTTAAATATTTTGTTAGTCGAGTTGGATCTGTCATTTTGAATTTTAAGTAAATGACTTTAGATTCGTATTCAACGACCCAGAAAACCCCCAGATACCTAGTCTCATAGAAATCTACTGATTTTTTTTGAATTATCGTCCGCCATTTTTTTTTTTTTTTTTCGTAAGTGACTTAACTTTTGTAATCAGCGGCCCAAAAATGCCCTAGTTAAGAAGTGGTGTAAAAATCCATCAAAGAGTATTTGTTAAAATAGTTTCGTCCAGCTAGATTAGCGATACGAACCACTGTGAAAAAAGAAAGAAAGAAAAACCACAGAAAGAAAAAAGTTTATCTGTTCTTTGTATACGACCATATCGACGGCTGAGTGGAAGATTGACCTATCTCGGTAGCCAGTTCAAGATCGTTCCATTTCAGAGTATGGTTGAAGAACGCCCTATTTCAGAATTCGGTTCAAAAACGACCTTTCTGAGATAAAGCGTTTTCCAATAAAATTCTGAATCAGGGCGTTCTTAAAAAGTTTTCAGCCGTAGATATACAAATTTTGAATTTTAATTTGAATAAAAAAAAAAAACTAAAACTAAAATGAACTGGGTTTTGGTAAAGTATCTCCGTATATTTTACCTGAAAGACGTAAAATTAACATGAAGAGATTCCGGGCATGCGTAGTTCGTTCCCAGTAGACGTTTGAAAAGTTCTAATTATGCTGTTTAAAAGTTTCACTTTTAGTATAACAAATTCCAAGTTGAAAGTTGAATTTTGGTAATTTTTTTTTATATTTACGCAGTTGTACGCACCGTTAGCAAAAAATTTTCAAAAATCAACGCGGTTTTCCAGCAACTTCAAACTTGCACTTGGTTATATTAAAAACGAGTGGGCTATAAAACTGTATACTTAGAACTTTTCAGATATGTTTGTATACGAGCGTATGCACAAGAACCGGTTTGTAACTACTAGGGCGCATGCCCGGAATCTCTTCATGTAGATTCGACAAATTTTTGGGGTGATCGGGTTAATATTTATAATAAATTATAATATTAACTTCTGATGGGCTAATTCATAATTTTCCAACATTTTGTTCACCCCTTATGCAAGCAAACAAAAAAAAAAGACGCCATTTGCAACTCCCCCAATCAACTAAAATTTTTTTTTACTACTACCATACGGTATGTATGTATGTATGTACATACATAGATACCCATGAATGCATACTGGTTAAATTTGTGTGATTTCTGTGCATTTTGATTGTCATTATTAAAATTGATTTGCCTATCTATGACCTCTTTCGGCAGTCGTCGCGCACAAATATCGATCGAGCATATTTATCTCCTTATCGCTTTACAACAAAACACATTTAAGGCCAAAATACTTATATAAATTTATTCTATGACTATGATGTAGACTTAACACCATTCATCCCCCATAGCACCTAGTGTGCGCGCCTGAAAGTGTGCTACTAATACCTTTTTTCACCCGCTTATCTTATTTATTATTTTGTATGCAAAACATATCCTCTTGCACCTCCAACAGCAGCTGCCCCACACCGCCAATTGTTATCGTATCGAGTTGATAGTGTACATTTAGTGATCCTATCGACACATCTGCCAAATACCCTCGAAAGTGGCTAGTGGCGCACTGAAGCGACAGACAGGGGTTGACTGATATCTAATAACTAAATTGGTTTATACATATCTACATATGTATGTATGTATATGTATATTCGGGTAAACCATATAGTATGTTAATACTTACATATATACATATATCTATTCGATTGTTCGATGCTTGAGGAGGTGCTATGGGTATATAAGGCGAACCACCTGCTGGATTTCCCTTCATTAAAGTAATCAATTTGGTGTGGTGTTGCATCAGTTCCTGTTACTCCGCTCCGCTCCATTCTACACAGCCAAATAGCAAGCAATATTCAACAACTTAATTTTAGCTGCCTGGCTAGCCAGTCGTGCACGCACCCGCATAAGGTGCAAATTTTCTTCACGGTTGCATGCAACCTTTCGACTTTCAAGCGGCATTCGTTTTAATTGCTATTCGCCTCATTTTGCCCTTTTGCAAAGTACGCGCATTTTCTTCGGCCTAAAAGCACATAATTTGCATTTTAAATATCGAATTTTTTTGTTGTTGAAAATATTTAGTTTGTGTCATCGGTCATCGACATTTTTCAACAGAGCTGCATGAAATGCGTTAAGTAAACTGATGTTGTAAGTGTTTTTTTGTTTGGCGAGTGGAAAATTCGCGTAGCACAATGAAAATGCTATAAAATTGACTTTGCTGTGTTGTGGTAATGATTTAGGCTGGCAGGTAAGTCCACAAATGTACATACGTGCACACATAAGTTAATTAAAAACAAATTATATAAATGCCAAAGTTTTTATGCAAAATTTTAACAATAAATGTTGTGGATTATCAACTAATTTTAGAACTAAGTATAGACTAATACATAAATAAGTACTTCCTTTAAATAATTTTTAAATTTGCCCGTTTCAACTATAAATTCTTACACATTAAATAAGTTAATTAGCTGATCCCAAGGAAACAAGGAATATAGCCGCATACTAAATATCTTTCTACTTTGCTACTTTGATAAATAAATAATATCTTTGTATATGCATATTGTCGTTTAAAGCACAAAACTGCGTTTCGTCATTCTGCAAAACCGCGTAACTGACATTGGTTGCCAAAAATTGGATTTGCTCAGAAAGATATCATAATAGCCACCCTCTGCTTTTATGTTTCCAATTAATAGGGACACGCCAACAAATTTTGTCTACTCTCCTTTTGTGTATTTAATAACTCTTATATTTTTTTATAAAAGCATAGCTGATTATCTAACAAAAACCCTAAAAAAGTCATATTTAAAACTTTGTGCAAAACTTATACAAATTCTGCAAAATTGCATTGAAATTTTCAACATTTTAATCAGATTTTGCAGAGTTTGAGTATTCAGTTTTATAGCCCGTTAAATTTTTGGTAGAATAAAGCGTACATAAGTTTTAATTTGCTTTTCTTGCATACAAAGTATGTATGTTCGACAATTTTTTATAATACATTCAGAAAAAAATTATAAAAAATCAACGCTATTTTTTATAAACTTCAAACTTGCACTTTATTTTGGGGTAGCCAGATGTTTAAGTGACATAATCAGTACACTTGGGATCAAAAATCAGTACAAGGCCATAAAAATCAGCTCATTTTCAAGCGTCTTTTTTATTTATCCACAATATAACAACCAAATAACAGCGCATTAATTTCACAAACAAAAAAAATTAATATACGTTTAAATACATATAGTATTATCAACATTATTAGTTTAAAACAAAAACAAAATAAAAATTTTAAGGTAAAACCGCTGACAGGCAGCCTGAACATTTTTGAAGTTTGCTAACATAACAAAAATGTTTTCAAATTTTCAGTCTCACAATTACATTCTCACTTTCAGTTTAAAAAAAAAAAAAAAAAAAAATTGAATATTTTCATTCATTTGTTTTTTTTTTGGTTTACTTTTGTTTGGCGTTTGAATTGCTCTCATAATTTCAATTTTATAAATTTGACAAACTTCAAAAAATAAATGATGGCCGACGAATTGAGCGAGCGGTCTTACCGTTAAATATTTGTATCATGGGTATTACGTTTGTATGTACAGTTGTGTTCACAAAAATAGTAGTAAAATGTATTGAGAAGTTTTGCAAATTTTTTCTTTCCTTACTTAATTTAAATTTTTTATAGAGATATAGTTAATTCCATAACAAAAACCATGTAAGTTGAAGTCTCAAACTTTCTTGAAAATGTATACAAGTTTGAAAAATTTTAAAAAAGGTTCATCAAAATATGCAACTTTTTGATCCCAATTTATAAAAAAAAAATGGAGTACGCAGTTTTGTAGCCCATTCAGTTCAGAATTTGTTTGCATATTTTAAGCTACAAATTTAAAACATATTTAGTTGTTGTGAAAAAAACCGAATTTAATCAGTATGATTCTGAGTGCATTTCCCATTTGAGTGCATACAGGTTGGAATGCTTGAACAACCTCTTTTCAAATGAATATAGTCCCAGAAAGCCAACCCCAAGTCTCAAATTCAAATCTACATTTACAGGCCTCGTTTTATTAAAACGTCGTACGCTCTCGACATTTTCCACGAAATTAAGGAATTTTGAAATTCGTATTGTAAAAATGATGTCTACCTAAATGTATTAGACATACTGTTTAAATCAATAAATGCCTAATTGATGTATTTTGGAACGAATTTCCGTCATCCCTTGTCAAATTTGGTTTGGAGACAAACCGGTTTCGTTCTCGAAACGAACGAAAAATGACACTGAAGATGGCACAACGCCGAAACCGGTTTGTCTCCAAACCAAATTTGACAAGGGATGACGGAAATTCGTTCCAAAATACATCATACACCCACCCTGTCGGAAACAACAACAACCAAAAAGGAAATGCCTAATTATTTAATCCAGTGAACACCCTCTACCTCCAAGGTTCGGTGTTAAGCACATCCGCATATTTTTTAATGCGAGATATCATTTTTATGAACATCGTCACACTTCGAAATGAATGAAAATTTCGAAATGAAAAATTACATAGTGCATTTGTATATTAAAATTAATTTTAGTTGCATGCTTTTTAATGTGTTTTTTTAAATATAAATATAATTGTCCAATTTTAACGCAATGATTAGGCAAAATTGCGATTTGGTCAGCTACTCAGCTAGTAAGAGTCAATAAGTCGACCAATAACAAAGGTGGAAGGAAGTGTGTGTGTGTGTACAATTGTGCTTGTGTGTGTGTGTGTGTGTGTGCTCATGTCTGATGGGCGATCATGGCGTTGATAATGGTCGGTCGATGATCAGTTAAGCATGCAACGCTGTGGCACTAACTAACTACAAAAGTAAGCATCCACAAGCGCTAACTAACTAAGTACTAACTACAAATACTTAAAAATTCATTGCGCATTCATGCATATGTACTATGTGTATATATATGTATATGTATGTATGTATGTACATTCAAATGCACTACCATTAGAATAAATGAGGCAGCTTTGCAGCCAGGTGAGCGCCAGTCGCCGTTGGCTTAGTTAAGTGGCTACGTGCGCTTGCATATAACCGTGAACTAAATACGGGTTAGCTATGATGTGGCGACACTAAGTGACAATTGTGGCCAAAGTCGCTTCCACCAATCACTCACCATAAAAATAACAACACCAACTACAGACATGTATGTATGTAAGTACAACACTGAATGGCCGATGAGCAGATTAAACGTGATCGATACACAGAGTATGCCGGAAGTGCGCCATGATAGCCTAGCCAAACAAATTTCAATTTGAGTTAGTAGTAAAAAGTGTGAGAGAAAAAAAAGAGAGCACCACAACACGCTCAAAATGTGTTCTATTAAAAAAGGGAAGGCACGAAAAATAGTTCAAAAATACTATTATCTGAATATCAAAGCGTGGAAGCGCAGCACATTTTTCTGTCAACGTTCGGCAATTATAATCAAATGATTTAAATGATTTCCAAAACCGCAGAATCCTCATTCCGATCATTTGTGTTTAATTGAGAATGCAATCAGATTACGCTCTAATGAAATCAAACATGTACACGTGTAAATGCAAACATGCAAACATATTGTGGTGTTGGGTGGAACGCATGCGTGAGTCTCAATTGAGCCTGGTCGAATAATGATCGCCGCTGATTGTGTGAACGCAACATTAAATAAATAAATAGCTAAATTTTTATATGGCAACCCATGGGCATGAATTGAAGATTATCAGAAAAGTAAAACAATTACAACTATGTGCATACATAAGTGTAATTAAATTAGAAAAAATAAAATAAAATAAAATAAAATAAAAACTTGTACTAAGTATGTATGTACGCCGAGCGCGAGTCGCCCTCCGATCGATTTTGAATTTCGGCTAATTAACCTACTTTTTAAGAAATTGCCTACAAAACCTCAAAATTACAGTAATTACTCCATTAACTTGCTGATACGAATTTGTGTTCATATAAAGAGTAGACAAAAATATGCTCTCGGATTTAGAACGTAAATGAACGAAAGCGAGACAATACTGCGTATGACTAACATTTGGTGGGATGGAAATGGGCTCACCGCTAATCCAGTCAAAACTAGTGTTGTGCTCTTCACTAGAAGGAGAAGGTCGGATGGTCTCATTACCCTCACACTAAAGGAGTCACAATTCAGACTTCTCCCGAAGTGAATTATCTAGGAATCATTCTGGATACAAAACTACCTCGCGGAAGTCTCACGTGGAGCACAAGACCTCCAAAGCATTGATAGCATTTTGCCAAAACGTGGAGTCTGTCACCAAAGCTAATCCTCTGGATTTATACCCCTATGATCAGACCCAAAATCAGCTATGCATCAGTCATATGGTGAATCAGATTCTCAATCAATAGCATGGGTAGTGTGCCTGCTAAACTTGAGTTCCCTGAGGCTCACACATTATCGAATCTTCACTGATGTCTCCAAAACTGACTCTCGGTCAGGATCTGGGGTCTTTGTCGAAGTTAATTGGCTAAGCTTCTCTTTTCTCTTGGGGAGTAGGCTTCGGTCTTCCAGGCCTCAATGCCATGGATTATGTGGTGAAGTATACGGGAAGGCGAAGTAGTCTACGTGTCTGCAGTGATAGCCAAGCTGCACTTAAGACATTGTTCAGCCATGTAACTACTCCTAAACTAGTTCGGCAATGCAAGTCTCGACTAAATTATCTTAGTAAACACAAGAGCTTGCTTTGCTCTGGGTGCCAGGTTACTCAGGAGTACCTAGTAACGAGACATCTGACCATTTGGCCAGAGTTGGCTCAGACCAGACATTCCTCAGTCCGCAACCAGTTATAGCACTCCCCTCTTCGGCCGTCGAAGCCACCACCAAAAACTGGGTGAATACTTTGCTCAGCAATGACGCTCCTGCCTTGAAGCGAATGAGACGGTGGAACACTTTTTGTGCTTCTGCCCCGCCACGTGATGAGTGACAAACGCCTGAGCTCTTTGACAGACACCCAACAATCTGCTTAGGTTTATTCGTAAATCGTGCAAATTTAAAACAGATTAACATATTAAAAAGGACATGAAAATAGTACAATAAATGGCATGTACTATAGTCTTACAAATATATAAAATTCCTTTATTCCTTAGTTCCTCCATTGGAATTATCCGATAAGATAATTGTCTTATCCCTAATTAGATTAGATATTGCTCGGACGCATGCCCTTTGAAACTCGTTTAGGATCCTTTGTGACACCGTTCTACTTGATGCTCAGTAAAAATATGAAAAGGTTTCTAATCTTTACACATCTCAGATTGACTAGATTATTAAAGAAATCACTGAGAAGAGCAGATGTTGGACGGTTCGCTTCTCTTCTTCAGCCACACAGCTTCTGTAGTAGTCGTTTCAGGGGTAACCAGGTCTAACTGCTTGCGATCCTATCAGACAATCGGTGTTTTGCCTCCCCAAATTAAGTAGGGACTTAGTTTTGGTAATTCCATTCTCCGTTTGCGAATAAATACATATATCTCCTTTCATCCGAGAAGTCCTTAATGGCTGGTACTAGAAATGCAAATAGTTTTATAGGGGGTAGTAGGAAATGTTGTCTGTGTCGGCCATGATTTTTGTTATTCCCTTACCTGTTTTGAATATGGCTTCAATATACTTGGTAATGTTTTTTAACACGGGAACGATTCCTTGGAAACTTGTACTAATGCCAACACACTCAATTTTAATAATTGTAACATTTATCTGACCACTACTGTATACTTTTTCGGCAGTTGCGAAAGCAGTAGAAATTTGAGAATTTATCCCACAAAAACTCCCCACGAGGGATTTGAAATTATCTGAACCAGAAATTGTTTTCAATAGTTGAGGATATATCTATAGAGCTATGCGCCCAGACCCCTGAATCATACAATTCCTCGTTGACTAACCGTGTGGCTATTTCGCTAAAAGCTTAACACTTTTCTTCAAATCATTCACAAACAATAGGGGTATTCTCGAAGTCTTGCACGATGCACGGATTGCACGAAATGCAAAAATACTATTCCAAATTTCGAAGAGTACGAGAACACCCCATTGCAAAGAGGTAGCATGCATGGGGAGCAAGCAGCGAAATTATGTATCAAATACAATAACAAGAGACAGCAAAAAAAAATTAAGTGAGCGAGATGAGAGGAATGAGAGAAATATGTAGCAATTCCAACAACAAAACAACTAGCACAGGGTCGCTATTATCTTGCTATGCTATTTTGCAAAATATATACATGGGTTTCGACGTTGCATATTTTGCAGCGATAGGAAATGTTGTTTCCCATGAATTTTCTTGTTGTGTGTTTGCAATTTATGCAATCCGTGCAATCCGTGCTACGTGCAATGGCTTTGCAAGATTTGGAGAATACCCCTAATGTATCCATACGCATTTAGTTAATTTGACTCAGCATTTTGGTTCGCATGAACCCTTCCGCCCGCGACGATAATGCCAGCAATGAATGAAAACGGCTGGAAAATAATTTTAAACGTTTTGAACATGCGCTCGTGCTTTAGTGGGCAATTTTTCTTTTCTTTTTGGAATTTTGCATGCAATGCTTTGCATTTTTGTCGTACACCTATAATTATCTTTTAGCAAGTTTTTTAGAAAACAGCTCAGGTAGCAGCAGAATAAAATACCAAAAACAGGCAGCTGCTTGTTGAAGTTATTGTTTTTGTTATCATTGTCAAATTACCGCCACAATTGCATACTCGCAGCAATGGCAAATGGCAAAATCACATTTTCACAATAATCACAATTGTGGAAATCGAAATTGAAATAAAACAATAAAGAATTTTTAAAAGCAAAAGTGCAAATACTAAAAAAAAAAAAATGAATACTGAAAATCATTTAAAAATTGTTTATGTGCAATCGCAACGACAACAACACGCTCGAAATCGCATGCGCACATACACCTGCATATAATTCGCACCGGTGCATGTGTGTGCAAGTATATACATGTATGACTGATGTGACTCTGTGTTTGGGTAGATGTCGCCAGCAGCGCATTTCCGCCTCCAATGCGGGTGCTAGCTTGATCGCATGTGCAAAATGTTTTAGTTTTAGTTTTTTTGTTGTCTGTTTTCTGTTTCTGCTTTGCTGCTTTAGCAGCGCGCGCTTCACGCCAATTTGCTGGCCATTTTCGTTCTCAGCGCCATTTTTTTTTTGAATTTTTCGCTACGGCACACACAGCATACTGACACAATTTCCATGTGACCTTCAAGAGCAATTGTGCAAATTATACTCGCACTTTTGCATTGCCGTTTTCCGTTTTCCAGCTTTTAGCTTTTTATTTATTGGTTTCACAGTGCTGACAGCTAACCTCATCAGAGAGTCCCATTCAAAGAAGTTCTTACGAGAAGTAGGGTATGTAGCCATGCTGTTGGCTTCTGGTGATAAACCGGGCCTACGACAGGCAGAAGATAAAAAAATTGAGAGAGTATTGCAACTAACCCAAAAAAAAGGCGTGCAAAAAAACAGTATTCAGACTATTCTACTATCGCACTGTTGGGTGTTAAGAGATCAGGGGTCTACTCTGTATGGCGATTAGAAACTCAATGCGATTGGAATCGAATGATTCGCGAACGGCAATACAGAGTAGACCCCCAAGTGTTCGTCTCTCAACACCTTGCTGACAAACAGCCTGGTACCTAATCCGTGCAAAGGCGGGGCGGAAGTACAAAAAGTATTCCGTCGCATTCTCTTCAAGCACGGAAGGGCAAATGGGGTTGCCATAAGAAGTGGTCAGTCCACAGTCCCACAAGTTGTCTGTAGTCACATCTGCTCAGTGAAAGCAAATACTTAGCAAGACGCTCTGAGATTGAGAGCAACATGAGTTTAGCCCACCTGCAGCCTCTCGAAGCCGACCAGTCATTGCTAAACGAAATATTCAGCCAGTTTCTGACGATGGCTTCGATAGTCGAAGGTGGGAGTGCAGCAACTGGTTGCGTACCGAGGAGTAACTGGTCCGAGCTGCCTGGTACTCAGAGTAAACAAGTTCGTTACGTTCTCCGAATTAATTTGGAAATATTGAGAGGGCTAGTCAATGCCTTGAGTGCAGCTTGGCTGTCACTGACAGACACAAACTCCTGCTTCTCCAACTATTTTCCACAACGTAGCCGATGCATGTTTCCTAACAGACAACTGAAGATCGTTTCCATTATTTTCGATATAGACTCCAGATCCTGAGCCAGTTTTGGAGCCATCAGTAAAGATTCAGCAATTTTTTTTCGACAAGCTAGTATCTCCTTAGCAAAGGCACTGATGGCTTATTATCCTGCGGCACTGAAAAGACATTCTAGTCTAAGTCTCTATCACAGTGTTGTACATTTTCTTTCATATAAAGTATGCTCGACAATTTTTTTTATATGGAAGAAAATGTCTACATAGAAAAAAAAAATATAAAAATTATAACAATTTTTTAGCGACCTGAAATTTGCAATTTCTCCTACTAAAATTTAATGCGCTATAAAACTGCATATTGGACATTTGAAATGTTTGAGTGTAATTGGTACAGTTTTTTGAATTTTAAATTTTTTTTTTACAAAGTTGGAAATGTAGATTTATTTGGTGCTGGTTATATAATATACTGGGCTTTCACAAAAAAATATTAAATATTGGTTAAAATGTCACTTAACTTAATCAGCTGACCACGAGGATATGTCAAAAAGATTCCACCTGTTATGAGAAAACGATTTCTGATCAGACAATGCCGCTATTGACTTTAGGACTTACGAATTCGCCTTTCAATATATTCATACGCGTAAATGGATTTCACGAAGTTTTCTGTTAACATTTGGCTTGTTTCTTCGCTCCGCCCGCCAATTTTTTTCATTTTTAAGTTATCAGGATATTGAAATCTACTCTGTGAGAGTTATTTGTATATCTCACTGGCTCGAGGTCGCCCAGATTATCTCTGGGCGTTTTTGTGAAAACTGTCAGAAAAAGGAGAAGAATAATGATTAGCTAGCGGCTTGAGCTGTATTTCTTTGAATGATAAATGAACAAAATACCAACTAACGTTAACGTTTAGTTTCGGGCGCGAAAATGGGTTTATTTGCTTTCGTGGTTTTGTGCAGTTTCTTCTCATTTTTGAGAACATTAATTACTTACTCGTTTGACCTATCATACATATAGTGACTCTGTTTTGAAGTATATGATTCGGCGATTATACTAAACTTAAGATTCTCAAGCAAGTGCAGTGGAAGCATTTTCCTTTTTCTGAATGATATTTTTCCGACACAGTTCGCGCTTTTGAGTTTCTACTGTATTCATTACTAAATTAATTAAAATAATGGGATATACTGAGGAAAATTTATCATTATGATCAGGGTTGCCACTGACAAAAAAATACTTCAAATAATCTACCAAAACTGGAAAATATCTACCAATAACTTTTCTTTAAATAAATCAACATTTTTTTTTAGTTATTTTAATAAAAACTATAGTTTTATTTTTTTAGTAATTTCAATAAGAATTAAACTTATTTTTAAGGATCTTTTTATTTAACTAATTATAGGTAGGTACGCTAGCGAAAGTGATGAATCTAAAGGCCTGCAACGAAACTTCATCATTTGAAAAAACTTCAACTGGAGTTATTATAGATAAACACAGTGACCCAAAAACCGCTTGGTAATTTTTTGTGAATAGACACCTTTTTTCAAGAAAAAAATTTTTGGTAGTTTTTTTGTACAAGATAATGTTGGCGCTTTCAAAAATTTTCGTCTATTTTTTACTCTAAATTTTTTGAACAATTTAAGATATGGAGTTTTATAGCCCATAATATTTGAGTATAACCAACATTGTGCAGCCTAAAATTCCTGTTGATTTTTTAAATTTTTTGCCGCCAGTCTTTTGTGTTTTTTTTTTCATTTAACAATTGCCATTGATAAAAAATTAATGGAGCACGATATGTTCGCCTTTATTGATATACCAACATTTATACGTATGTATATAAAAAGTGTGCATTAAAGCGTTCGAAAATTAATGGAATAAAGTAAACTTAACTTTTGGAAAGAAATTTATAATATAAAGATAACTACGAAAAATAAAGCGGAAACGAAAAGTTTTATTTGTTTTGCAAACAAAAAAATTCAACAAAAATCTACCAAAATGAGAAAAAATTTACCAATTTTTTCCACCAATTCTGGTAACAATTTATCAAATTGGCAACTCTGATTATGATACATATTTCATTCATAACAAAAAGCTGTGTCAACAATTTCTTTCCAATGCGGCGGACGCAGTGCAAACAATGAAAGAAATTTAAAAAGTAAAATGTTTCAGCGTTGGCATTAAAAAAAATTACATATATGAACTCGTTTGCTTTAATAAACACAAAAGATATCTGAAGCTACATTTATATAAAAATATATTCATACATACATATGTAAGTATGTACATACATATATACTCACGTATGTGTGTATGTATAATTATGGCGCTGCTTTTATTGACAATTCCAATTCCAATATCACCAACACTTCGCTTAAAAACGTTACCGAGCAATGGCCGCAATTAAGCTAAAAGCTGAACGAAATTAACAGGTACTAGCACGAATTGAGTGTCTACAGATCTACATACATACATATGTATGTATGTACATACCCGCATTGTATAACAAAATTCTTTGTAAGTACATGTATGTACATAAGTAAGCCAACAACAATACCAACTGAACACTTCGAGTGGTTGACACAAAATTTAAAACTTAATTTTTCATTCAAGAAAATACCAAAATATTTATGAGAACATTTTTGTACAAAGGCGTTTTATTGTTGTGAGATTTCGTTTACTCCACTCAAGTGGCTTTCGGTTTGCGGTGCTTCCGGTGGAGGAAGTTTAGTTATTTGCTGACTTTTCAATGTAGCACACACTGGAATCGGTGTTTTGTTTCGAAAATTTTACATACATACATTTCACACGAAATTCTACATTTCGACATTTGTTTGCGCTTTCTTCTCAAATGTAGAACTAGTTACACCTTTAGCAGGAAGTAATTGCTGGAAGTGTGAAAGTCTAAGTACATATTCATATCCGGACGATTTTGCCATTCTTGCTACACATATTCTCAAATGCTAAAAATGTTAAACACTAAAACGTTTGTAATTATTTCCAATGCCACCACAAATTAGCAAATTCTTTTTAGAAATCTCTATATTATAAATATAACATGGAAGTAAGTCTAAGGATTTTTTCTTTTTTTTGAATATTTGATGATTGGATTTGGAAAATTTATTTGCAATATTGGTATAATGTATTTTATAGAAAGTATTGCCCGCTGGCTACACCGTGCACGATTTTTTTTGTAAGCACTTTGTAGTTTCAAAGATATGATTAATTCCAAAAATTATTTAAAAAATTCATTCCAGTGTGAAAAACAGTATGGGTACCAAATAAAATATAAAATTCAGTAGAATTAAAAAAATTAAAATTTTTTGCTTCACAAGGGCGAATAGGCATTAAAAATGTGCTTTTAATTAGTTTTATTTTTTTTTTTAAGCGAATAATGTTACAAAGACAAAATTCGAGGATGTGGTCGAGTGCATATTAGTCGTTAACACATAATTTTTTCTAAAATAATTATTGTAAAATTTCAAGGATATTCAATGCTAAAATGTTAAAAGTACATTTTCAATACCTAATCGTCATTACGCACCAAAAATTTTTATCGGCCTTAATTCTACAGAATTTTCTCTTTAATTTGATAGTCATCCTATTTTTCTACATTGCACTGAATTTTTTTAAATATTTTTTTGAAGTAATTATATATTTAAAATTTCATCAAAGTCCTTAAAAAATCCTGACTTCAGAGAGAAAATCTAAAAACGAAGTTTTGCAATATTTGAACTATGATTTCGCGAATATAAAAATTTGTTTGTATGTAAAATTTACTGTCGCACGGTGCTATGACTTTTTCCCCATTTTTCTGGCAATGCATGGATTCCGCGCTGATAAAACTGCCCTTCTTTCGAGACCAAGAAAGTATTAAGCCAATTTTTGATACCTTCAACTGAAGTGAAGCGTACTCCCCTAAGGGCGTTATGCATCGACCGGATCGAACGGTAGTCAAATGGTGCAAGGTGTGGGCTATAAGGCGCATGGGTAGGACTTCCCATCCGGTACCATCGATATAAGTTCTGATCACACATACTCTCCGTAAACCGCATACAGCAACCAACGACTTTAGGTTGCATTCTTTTTCAGTTGGAAGCAGAATAGCAATGCTTTATCCGAATGGAGTTCCGTCGGCACAAAAGTTGACATTGAAAAAATATGTTGTTTACAGTTTGTTGAAATTACATATACCGTAAAATGTGATTTAACATGAAGTTGACAGCAACATTGTCCGCTATGCTTAAACATTAATAGTGCCCTCTGTTGACAATCCTTTAAAACTTACTTTCCAGTAAGGTATTTTGGTAATTTCACTTCATTGGTTGTCGTATGAAAAAGAGCAGTCTGCAGCTTGTCTAAGGATCGTCTACCTGTCTTTGATAGCGCCAATGGTACTCAAAACACGATCGTAAAATATGGTCGCCTAAAGTTCAGGTTGACCGAAAGTTAGAGAATTCCATCCACCCGTGAAAATATATCCCGTCCATCCACATTAGAAGTTGACCATCCTCCGCTACTCGTTCGTTAAGGAAATTTCCACTAATTCTTTAACCAGATAAGCAATTAACCACGAACCGGTGAACAACACCCTTATTTTTTTAACACCTCTTTTTTTTATTTCATTTCATTTTGCAAACTCCAATACGAACATTTTAGAACAATTGTATGCAGTTACAATTGATGACATGACAAAACCCTCTGCTGTATTCCCACTCTCACACTAATACACAATGCACAAACATATACCAGTATTTCAAAGTCCCACTTTCATTATATACATATATCTAGATTTGCAAACTGGAACGCCAATTTGGCGTTGGATTTTTTCGTCTAATCGATTTTTATGAAGGTGAATACTTCTATAATTACATTCAAATGCGCACATTACCCTGCAGTGAAAAGCCAAACCAGTTAGAAAAAATACTAGTTCATTAACTAGTATGTGCCTACCAGTTCGACAATTTCGAAGAACTTAGGCGATCAGCGACATCTGCCTTTGAATTGCCAAAGCCAAAAATAAAACGCAATTAATTGCTTTTCTTACAAATGTCGGCTGTGGCGTCACGTGAAGACTACTGGTTCTGGTTCTGAAATCGCAGGTTCGAGGCCGCTTGGAGGTGGTTAAGATTTTTAAAGTTAAATAAATGTAAGTAAAAATAATTTATTCAATTTATAAATAAATAACAAATTTGAAAATCTAATTGCGTTGCAAAAAAACATTTAGGAAGAAATATAAAAACAAAGAAATTAAACAAAAATATTTTTTTTATTAAATTAAAAAATTACAATAAACAGCATAAACAAAAAAATAAATTTATAAAAAATAAAAATAAAATAAAAAATAGAAAATAAAAAAATTTTACCTGCGCCAGGATTTGAACCTGGGACCTCAGGCTTACCACGCGAGTGCTCTTCTCTGTCGGCCATTGTGACTGCTGGAGCGTCGCGAGCAAAAAGGCACACTTATGCTTTTCACGGGGCATGAATTGGCAGACTATCACAATTGACATCTCGTAGGACATCGCAATGTTAAAAATACCAGTCGCTAACATTGAAAAAGGATAGAACGTGAACTAGTTCGGCTGAAACGCAAACCGGTAGAATTCTAGTTCACAACTAGTAGCTTTCCCTGCAGGGTACTTAACTAGATGTATAAATGCATATATGTAATACTGTCGTGTACAGCGATTTTTTAATTTTTTTTGTTAATAATTTTGTGCAATATGAAAATCTTTCGCTCTTCGCTTACTAAGCTTCAAACACGAACGAATTCAGTCAACACCGGCAGCTTAGAATTCGTTTCACCTGCGCGATTTCCCTTCAAATTTGTAATAATTCGAAAGTCTGAATATCGAGACGACTCACATATTATCTCAATTAAAATTTTTGTTTGAGTAGAAACTTTTGTCGGAGAGCTTATTCAAACAGTACATAAGTACATTAAAAAAAAAAAAATAAAAATACTGGAGCTACAAATTTTACGGATTTTTATACCTCCGTTCTATCTTACATACAAATTTTATGAAAGGTGTTGCTTTATTTTTCGTGGTTCCACTCGTTAGTCAAGAGATTATGATTATGACCAAATTCTCGATATCGAAGGCTAAAGGTAAATATCAATTTTATAGTTTTGCACTAAAAATCATCCTTTAATTGAATGGCATCGTGGATTGAAGATCCATTGGTTCAAAGGTTGATTGCTACAAATTTGAAAGCGAACTGGACGCAGTGAGGAAAGCAAACAGCAAAAAAAAGGAAAAAATGCATTAAGAAGCCGGACAGCAACCTTGGTCCAAATTTTAGAAGCGCATTTTAAGAAATTCGGGAACCTGATTTAAATTTTGATATGCAATGTTATCAAAATCAAATGAAAAAATCTACTTCGTTTGTTTTAAGTTCCTCCCTTGTTTCCAAGCATAAATTTTATCTACCTATTCATGTTTGGCACTCTATCCGCCTCTGGTATTTCGGCCGAGTGCAACAAAGCACGCCAGTCGTTTCTCTTCTTTCCTGCTGGTCTTTCCATCGCAGAGGAGACCTTGCTTTTCCTATGTTACCAGCGCGCAGCGTCGCGATCCGCGTTTTTTTTTAGAACTGGAGCGTTTCTGTCCCTTCGTACGATATGGGCGCGCCAGCGCATTCTCTACACAACTCTCCAAAAGTCTCTCTCATTTACAGGATTTTGGAGTACGGGAACATTTTTCCTGCAACTTCCTGCAAGTTCGTGTAAAATCCTGTAAGTTCATGGATTACTGGATCAGAGCTATACTGAAAATTATTATTTCAAATTTTAATTTAAAGTCTCCACGATTTTACAACTTTGCCGTTGGAAGTGCCGTTATGCATACATATATGCATATCCGAATACATCATTAAGTATATATGTATCTACATATCTACGTACATGTTTTGTTTTTGTAAATGATTTGAATATTTACTTAACTACTAAGACAATTTTCACACTTCTTCTTTGGACCACCATGCGTTGCGGTCGACTTTTTATCCATCGTTTGAATAAATTCTAAAGGTGGGGGGGGAATCAATACCTCGTGAGGTTCCAACAGAGCTTGCAGTTGGCGATTGACTGCTCCACTTCTTTGGCTCGCGCTTACGATTTCATGCAAATTTCAAAGAGTTTCAACATTTTACATACAATTTTTTTTTTGGTCAATATGTATGTACTTTTTATACTTATTGTTAATTCTTTCCTTTTCATTGAGTCGCTCAACTTTTTAGCGATAAAGTGTTAAATGATTTTGTTGCAACATCGTGACGTTCAAACTTTACACTTGTATTGTGAGACTGTGTAAATGTGTGTACATTATGTATATGAATGTATGCGTATATATAAATTTGGGAGGGGGCGAGGGGAGGCTCTTGGATTTGTTTTTGTTTACTTTCTCATCCCACTCGGAAAATAGGTAAGCACCTTACGAGGTAATCCATGTTTTCTTTCAGTTTTTAGTACCAAAATTTTCATCATGACCAATGATATATGGATATGGAGGAATAGGTACATCGCTGCAAAAAGCGCGACTACTACTAACGGCCAAGGAGTGCTCCAAAATTAACCGAAATGCATATAAAAAATTTGGTCCAATTAACCCCCTCAGAACAAAAAATCAGAAGACCTGAAATTTTGTTTACCGGCTATTTTTGGGTAATTGATTTCAAAAATACAATAAAAAAATTTTAGAAAACTCTTAGTTTAAAAGCTATCCACAGCGTCCATTATATTGGACAGTGGTACTCGCGATTTGTAAACAGGGAAGAACTTTTCAATAATTTTTCATTTTTTCTTTTGCGAAATATATTTAAAAACTGAGAATAACATTTAACATTTTTTTCGGATCCCAATTCCACCGAAAAATAGTTAATTTGTTCATATATATTACACTACTCAATATCGATTTTTGTGACACTTTTGTGAAAAAAGACGGTCAACTGCATCCCCAAAATACAGTAAAAGAAATGTGGTAATATAATAATAATATACTTTTCTCAAAACAACTGTTATTTGAAAACAAAAAAAGTTTGTCCAATATATTGTATGATTGTACTGAAAGGGTTAACATTGCGATGTCCTACGGCAGGACTCCAGCTCTACATTACATCAGGGTAGCACATAACTAACATTTACTCCAGTTGTCATGAAATGAAATATGTGAGTTGTCACATTTGTGAGTTTATATGTGTAATGTCGTCTTAGCAACGATTAAGTAATGTCTAACCATGGACCTTATGTATGTAAATTGTATTTCAGTGTTTGTTATTTATTCAGTGTCAATGCGTTCATAGATATATTCTCTACCGTGATCCCATTTTTCTCTGCTGGACATGCCGCATTGTTTTCATGCTTATAAATGCATGCATGTACACTCGGGGACAAAAAGATAGGTATGTCGCACACCTGTTTTAGCTAATTTTCTTTTGTTTATTTTATGTTTGTTAATTAAAAAAAAAAAAAGTCTAGTAAATATAACAAACACCATACAAATCCACATTTCAAACTTTATACAAAAATTATAAAAATCAACAAATTTTTAACAAAGTTTCAAACTTTTTAAAAAGAATTTTTGCGAAAATGTTTGGAAAATCAACGCGATTAAAAAGTTTGTATTGTGTAAGCGATCTTTTTTTCAAAATGTTCTTTTTGATACATAAATGTTCCTAGAGCATCTAGATGCATTTCTGCATTAAAAAGAAAATTTTGAAAAAAATGTCGCTTACGTCTTTTTGACGATTAGGACTCGATATCATGGTTACATTTAGTAAACCCATTTGTAGGGAATTTAAGTCTTCTTTCACATTAGCTCACGGACTCTCCGCAGGGTAAGTGCATACACATACATACACTCTTATGCAACTTATCGATGTTTATGTATTGATCGAATGTGTGCAAATAACAAAAAGAGGTAGGTAACATACAAGCTGAAGAAATTAAATATTTATTATGATTGCAGTTCGTTAGCATATCTCGCGCATGCATACGAATCTTTTAAACATACATATGTATCGGAGTATTTACATTAGGGCGGGTGAAATTTTTTTTGAGTATGCGCGTATTGCATAAGAGGATTCTACATATAATTCTAAGCAAATTTGCTGAAGAAACCATGGACCTAAAATCAATTTGGTGTAAGCCAAATTGCGAAAATATGTGTCGAAGAAAAATGTGAAAATTTGAATAGAATAGAATTTTTGAGAAAAAGATAAGTGCAGAAATGGATTCCTCATACCACATACCAAAAAATGCTAAGAAACCTATTTTAACAATTTGGCAAACTCCTAATTGATTTTAGGCCCATCGTTTCTTCGGCAAACTTGCTAAGAATTACACGTAGAATCCTTCTGTGATATACGCTAGTAGGCAAAAAAAATCTCCCTCACAAATTTACCGCCCTAATATATATGTATGTACATGCATACATATGTATATACCGATCTCTTTATGTATGTTGGTATCTATGTATCAATTTATACCGATCTCTATACATAAATTGTATCTTCATATGCATGTCCATGGCAATTGATATTTGACATACATACATACATATAAACACATATGTAAACATACACATACACATAAGTATGCAAACACTCATCTACAATTCTATAACTGTGATCGACTTTGTGGCAGTTTCGCCGGCAAAGGTGTCATTCGATTTTCTCTTCAGCGCTCATTCTTCAGTGCATCGGATTAATCAACTACCATTTTGACTTCCTGCTCTGTTTAATGTGTAAATATTTGGCAGCCTAATCGAGTCAGTTCGTTTATTTGAACAAATGTATGTTATGTCTATGGTTATTTATGTATTTGGTACAACTGACTTTCTCATGACTCTCGAAATGATGTGATGAAGAATGAGTTTAAGTGCATTTGTATGTATAAATGTATGTTTTTGAATTGAGGAGAAGCTAAATGCTGCTTTTTACTTATTTATTTTATCTAAATATATATAGTACTTAAAAAAAAGTATGTGCAGCAGAAGTGAGAAAATTTGAAGTAATCAAGAAGGGCACTAAATTACATGATTTACATAGTTAGACTAGGGAACGAAGTACGGGCCTGACTTGAATAGCCACGGCGCATTGTAAATATGTAGCATAAGTAAGGTGGAGATGCTGTTATTATTATCTATTATTTTCTAGGAGACGTAAGGCTTTAACTCATACTCCTCAGTTCCTGCTTTATGGTTAAATTAGTGGTGACATAACCATAACCATATAAAACAGCTGTTCCAACTAACCTTATGGCCAACACTGTATTCGATTAGTAGCGCCATACCATAACGTCGAGTGTTGCCAGAATTAAAAAAAAAAAAAATCTTGTTGACAGCCAACGTTTTGGCATAAGTCTAAAAAAACGAATCGATTAGCTATGCAAAAACCAAAAATGTTGCTCGAAAGGACTTCTCACGCTGAGTTCAACTGTACCAAAATTATTTGGCGCAAAAATATAAAGAAGATATAAAGGGTTAAATTTAAATTTTCTGATTTTTTTAAATATTAATATCTTATGAACTACTTACCGCTTAAAAAACAAATGATGTCAAAATAAAGACAATTAATTTATATATCAGTTGATGTGCATGTACATCGAGGTCATTTGCAGGTCAAGTAGGGAAAAATTCATTGAATAAAACTGAAAATTCATATACATGGGGTTTGCGACTCGCTGAACCCGAATCCGTGGTCAGTTAAGCTCCGTAAGGTCAGGTTCAAGGTCATTTGAGATGCAAACAGAAAAAAATGTATTCAATAAAAATAAAAATTTATGAAATTTTTGTTTTTAGCTAAACGCTTGGTATTATAGACTTGTTCCGCGTCTGGCAACACCGACATTGTTGACTACGTAAAGTCAACTGTTAATAATAGATGATAGTTAATGTGGTTATGGTTATGGCTATAGTTATGGCAATGGCTTTATGGTATGTCAACACTAATTTAACCTTAAGTGCGGTTCTTAATGTGCCATTAAGATGACCCACCTCCTATGCAGGTCAGAATCGCGTCGAATTGGCAATTCAACCAAAATTGCCAAAATTCCGCCAACTTCTGAGAATCGTTGGCCTTAACACCAACGCCTTTAGCGCGGCATCGGGTATCAGATGATCCCCCAAAGTGTCTTTTGCATTGGTGCATCCGTGCAGAAAACACCTCTCTGCGCATGGTTCAGATAACGGGAAGCAGTTTGGCGAAGTTTTTTAGATTCGGTTCATACTAGCGAGTGCTTCTAGCCTACAGTCACTTTTTGGCCCAGCTCACAAAACATTCGGTTTGCAGACTGTGGGTTTTTCGTTCGCTTTTCTTATTCAAAATTTTTTCGGCTTCACATTTTAGTGGGAAGACGCAACCGAAAGACTTTCAGAAATGTTATCAGTAATCGAATTTTCTCTGTAATGATTTCCCTTTTTCGAACTCGTTACAATATATACGCATGCACATGTCAGATGACTTTAATTTTAGAAGAAATATGTTTTCGACCATAGACGTTCACCAGTTGCCTTAAAGTAAATGGTTTTAGTCCGTTGCTAAGAGCTGATTCACATTCCATTAATCAAAGATATGAGTAAATGTCGCATGACGTCCGATCGCTTCAGAAACTTCGTACTTTTACGAACTGGCTGATTCAATTATCATGCGATCTCCATGGTGCTTTTGAACTTCTCCAATCTTTTAATCATCTCGCCACGTGAATCACATGAAAGTTCCAATGAGACCCCTATCTTAGCCTCAATGGGGAACGGAAATGTTTAGAAAACTGGTCGCATTTTTGTTTTTTTTTGTGTAGATAGGTTGAATTGCCGTATGTGTTGCATAGGTGTTCGGAAATTATTTCTCTGGTACGCAACAACGTAATCGTCTTTCAGCGAATCGCAAAGACACAAAACAAAAAGCAAACACTCAAAGGTGCATTTGCGCTGTTTTGCTCGAAGGTTTCGAAATTATTTATTACTTACTTATGCTGCTTTCTGAGTGACGATCATAATTTCTGCTGATAACGAGAAAGTATTTAAAAGATACACATTTTTTATCGCATTTCAACGCCTTGATAGTTTTGCCGCTAAGGAAATATAACATGCAGACATCAACAAACAAACACACACACATGTACACATACACACACCAAGTCTGTTAGTATCATTCAGATCCTATGCCAATAAAACGCCAAAGTGGTGGTGAGCTACCCGCATAGAGAGATCCATCAACATTGCAGTCAAAAGGTGCGTGCGTGCGCTATGCTCGACATGTCTTTGCTTATGTGTATGTGTGTGCATGTACATACGTGCTAAAAAGGCACTCACTGTACTTTTTTGGTCATGACGTGTTGTTGCGTATTGCCTGCCTGCTCGACATTGTGTGCACCTGAGGCCGGCACCTGAGGCTTAGGGCCAGTTTCTCAATTTCTGGTTAACCCTAACTGCATGTTAAACATCGTTATCGGCGTGATCGTCTGCATTAGATGTAACAAGGAGTCGATAGCTATATTTAACCTGTAGTTATCGTTAACTAGACATTGAGAAACTGGCCATTAGCTAGCATATTCACTGGCAGTCGGACTAACGTGGCTTCTTGGCTAATAGCGGCCGGAGTAAGCAAGCAGTGTAGTATGTAAACAAATGAGCGAAATAGGCAAACAAACAGCGAGAGAGTAAATAAATTTGGTGCGAGTGTTTTAGCGGAGAGTGAGTGTTGTGCTTTGTAGTCTCGGTTTTTTTTTTTTGCTTTTCTAGTAAAAAAGTACAAAATTAAAAATAAATAATATAAAAAAGAAAATTAAATAGTTAACCTTTTTCATTTGTACTCGTAAGTATATTGCTATTGTTGTAGTAGTTGTGTTTGTTGCATACACGTGCAAACAGAGCGTTTGAGTTGCTCTGCTGGTGCTATGAATTATGCCGTATTGAAGATAAATGTGGCTATAATTCTTTGTGCAGAGTTGCCAGATGTTGTGTAAAAGCCGGTATGCAGCTCTCAAGAAAACGGTCAAGAAAAAAATTGCCATTATTTCGTGTGTGTGTCCAAGGAATTTTGACATCTGATACTTCACAGTTCCTGTTGCCTCACTCTTTGCTCAAGAAATAATGGCACGGGCATATATTTCTGTTGCACACACGGGTTGCCTTGTGCTCTTTTTCACAAAAACCTTTAGAAAACCGTAGTAGAACGCGTAGCAAATTCCTTAAGAACTGCGTACTGCCTTAAGGAAATTTGACACAAGAAAATTTCTTAGCCACCCTAGTCATTTTGTATGAAGTTTTTGCTTTTTCTTGCGAGCTACATACTGGCCTTACAGCGAAAAGCTGGAAAGACTGAAGTTATCTGGTTTAAAAAAATTACTTGGCTTATTTTCGCATACATATTTTCATTGAAGGCCCATAGAAGTCCCAAATTTCCGTCACAATGAGCAGCCTCTGCTTAGGGTTCGAGGTACCGCAATTCGATCTGAGTTTCTACATCGAACCCGAAATTTTGTAGAGAACTATCACTACAAGTTGGGCTTTAGAAAAACTTTTGAGCTTTTTCAAGAATACGTAAGACTTATCGGAAAGATCAAGCATTTGGCATGAGACCAATCCTATCATTTATTCCAATAGCCGGGTACCACAGAGGATCGTGGCATTACTTACTGTACACTAGAAATGGGGTAAGGAAGGTCTAGCCTCGCATTATTATTTTTTATTTAGAGTTATATGGAGACCAGGGCACAGCGAGACGGGCGAATTGGAGTTATTTAATTGAACAAGAAAACAGTGGTATTACCTATGGTTCTCATGTTCCCTCAGTGAGCGCAGGACTTTGAAGGTGATGTCGTGGAATTACCTGAACACATTCCATTAAGCTGTTAGCCTTCACCGCGCTGATGTTGAATGCTCTTACCTTCTACGACATTCTCTTTAGTTCAGCTACTCTACAAGTCAGTTCAGCCCACAAGTTTTCGGTGATCTCC
Source organism: Rhagoletis zephyria (assembly GCF_001687245.7). Lineage (NCBI taxonomy): Eukaryota > Metazoa > Arthropoda > Insecta > Diptera > Tephritidae > Rhagoletis > Rhagoletis zephyria. Next base: position 62,234 of record NW_016157347.1, on the reverse strand, counting down.
AACTCAAATTTTGTGGTATCAGCCGTGGCCGTGGTAATCGGTGTTAGAGATATATGCGGAATTTGAAAATACTTCTGCGGTATTACATCAGAGCCTGGCTCCAAGAAAAGGTCCATTATTCTTGTGATGACCTATCTAACCTAAAACATCTCTAGTAAACGTGCATGCCTACCTCGCAAAACCTGATGCATTGCCTTTTAAGTTCTCTTAGTCAACTTTATTCAATCGATCCAAGAATTCTTATGAGAGGCAAATTGATCTTTCGCATTCGCATGTGAGTGTACCAGGTTCAGTGTAGCGCGGAAGATGGTTCCTTGTGTAAGCTGTTTTACTGAAACTGCAACTGCAACTACAACAAAAAACAACAGTAATTCATCAACAGCAACTGTTCTGTTAACAACAAAAAATAAGAACGACAACAATACATATAGGCAAAAGCAACTGCAAATGTACTCGTGTACCAATGTGATCGCGCCAGTTGACGACGACGACGTTTCATGAACGTTATACTGTCGCATTGCTGTTCCCGCTAACGATCGAATCGGTGCTGCCAGTTATAGAAAAAAGTTGTGTGTGTAGTGGTGTTGAGTAGTCAGTCAGTCGGCGTCGTCGCTGCGCCCGTTATCGACGATGGCGGTGGCGGTTGGTGGCTGGCGTGTTGGGTTCACAATGTGACACGGCGTTACTCCCCTGCCATTCGCGGATCAGTTGCGGTGCCGATCACACGGCTCATTTGCCGACCGAACTTGTTATTAAATAAAACAATTAGATTTTTTCTGATGTTTTTTTTTTTTTTAAATATATTGTGTATTTGAGTAGAGTTTAAGTCGCGTTTTAGCTGACTGAAAACTGCATTGAGGCAAAATTGTGGCACAGTGAGTTATCGTTTCGACCGCTGATCGCATTGCAAAGTACAAATCGCGAAAATCACATTAAAGAAATATAAAAGCTAAGAAAAGGTTTGAGCGCAGAAAAAACGTTTATATAAAAAAAAACTGAACGCTCAACAAAGTTTTTAATTACAAAGAAATTCAAACTTTTCGTTTTTTTTTTTTTTTTTTTTTTTTTTTTTTTTTTTTTTAATTCGCAACAACACACAAAGGAGGGGCGGATGATATTTGTTTGCTGAGCGACGAGTGTGAAGTGCTTTGATTGTGGTGGTTGCTTGTCGCCGAGCCAACTGAAAGCCCGTTGCAACTTTCGACAGTTGCTGAATTGACATTATTTTTTGCTGAAAACCACAAATAAAAAAAAAAAATTAAAAACTCACAAAAAGTGTAAACTGCAACTGAAAGAAAAGAACTTGTGCACATTGGACTGCAAAATGCTGACTAAACGCCTGACCACTCCTCCCGCCTGCCGCTCTGCTCGCCCCATAATGCCGTCGGGCTGACCGTTGTGGATCATCGTGCAACAGGCGCAATGAAAGGTGTTTATTTGTTTTTATAAAAACTGATATTATTACTAGCACTGTATATGTATGTATGTTCATATGTATTTTATACCGCGAATCGCACTAAAAAATGCTTACAGAGTGGACTTTACTATTACGTAAAATTGAGTGAAAAAATTATGCAATAAACATTTGGTTTGAAATAATTAAATAAATGAGCTAAAAAGTTCTTAATCTTCTAAAGAAAAATTATGAAGAGTCTAAGACTTCTAAACAACCGAAAAAGAATCAAAGCTTGCATGCTGCGCTTTGCTCTCTGAACTGACACTTTTAATTTCATTTGAGACTTTCCTGTCTCCGTAAATAAATTAGCTAAGATTTGTAATAGGCTAGTACGTGTGTACGTTTGTATGGCAGTTATTTAATGCGAATAATACGTAGGAATATGTGTATGTACATAAGGGTGGTAAAAAAAAGTAAACTACTTTCGCGACAGTGAAAACAGACGCCTAACTAATAGGATGTTCACGTTGAGCCATAAACTCGAGTTTAACGTTTTGTGTTTATGAACAATTGTCAAGTGTTCTCATTGGGGTGTTCAAGAATCTCAGAGTTTAATTTGACAGTTGTTTGCTTACTTTTTCTTATTCACATTTAGCCTATTCCCGTACTTCAGGATTTAGACAGAAATAGTGCGAAAAAAATGTCCCTTGATAGAACTTTTCATGCTGACTTCAATCATACCAAGATTATTTGGCACAAATAAAAACCATAGCCAATAAAAAAAAGTTAAAGTTGACCTTTTCTATTTTTTATATTTATAATATCTCGGAAACTATTTGACCGATCACAAAAGTATTCATGCTAGTTTAAAAACAATTTAAATATCTTTTACGCGACGTATATAGTATAACACTTTTAAAAACATTTTTTTTTTAATAAACGCCAATTAAAAAAATATATATTTATATATTTTTTGGTTATAAAAATATAAAAAAAGGAAAAAATTATGTACACCACGTGAAATATCCCCTGATTGCCTTTATTTTGACGTCATGACTTTTTAATGGGTTATTTAGTTCAGAGGATATTAATATTAAAAACAATCCAAAAATTTAACTTTAACCATTGATACCATCTTTATTTTTTACTTCCGCCACATAATTTTATTAGCGTTAGAAATCATCACAAAAAGTTCTATCGAGCTACATTTTTGGTTTTTGCATAGCTAAATTTTTGATATTCTAGACTTATGTCTAAGCCTCAAATAAAAGTGGTGTTTAAGGCGAGTTTAACGAAAATTGTTTGTATGGTAAACTCCGAGCTTAAGAGCAGAGTTTAGCGTTAAACTCTAAAATGGCTCATAAACTGGAGTTTATGGCTTAACGTGAACATAATATAAAGCACAGTCCTAAGAGCAGAACTCCACAACAAGCTGTTTAGGCGTTGTGGCTTCCAGCGCTCAAGCTCGTATAGCTGAATAGAACGCTTAAAGCTATCCAGATGAATAATATAGGATTTTAATTTTTTTTTTAATTTTGAAGTTTAGAATGAGCGGCATACATTAATTTTTGAAGAAAATTGAAGGCTTGTAAAAAAGTAGCTTTTGATTATTCCACAAATTCGGGCTCCAAAAGTTATTCAGAGTCGAACATATAAACAATTTAACGGTTTTTTAAATTTTCGACAAAACTTTAAAAACTTTAAAATTTGTAACTGAATATCAAAAAAATTTACCTTACAAATTTAGTAATTTTTTATTTTGTTTGAAAAAAAGATTTCATTCTGATACGTTTACTTAAAACGAGTTATAAACTATCAAAATTTAAAATAATTTTTTCCTGTGTTATTTATGTATATGGAAAATAGAGCTTCGTTGGGAGCGACCTCTAAGTTATAATATTGAGAGCTGCGCTTTTCACAGGCCTATTTCTTGACTGCCCAGAAAATATTTCACAACGGATTATGAAAAAAAAGAAATAATCGACTTGTTTGAACCAGTCTAATATGTATACGTACATACTGTGTAATTACCCTGTAGGAAATAAAACTACTTTAAAAGCAATTTAAAAAGTACTTTTTTACCAACTATAAGTGGTTGGAGTTCTTCCTTTTTTCATATAAGCAACTAACTTTATTAACATGGCCATGTCCTAGGAGCAGGTCAATTATCCGACTCTGCATTTTATTTCAACTAGTTTAAAATGCATTTGGTTTAAAGAACTTCAATGTCAGTATTTTTCGTTTGAATACGCATTCGTTCTGCACTTCACAAATGCTTTTTCATATTTCGAACCCAAAAAAAAAAATTCATTTCAACATTTTGCCTCTGATGGGATTTGAACCCGCACCTTCTGGAAGCTAACAAATAACAGCAAGCACCTCTGCACGCTCAGCCACAGCCAGACATGTAAGTGTGCTTTCAAATGTTCAGTTTGAATTGTGTGCAAGCAGCAAGCCGATTGTCCGACTCTGCATTTGATTCCAACTACTTTAAAATGCATCTGGATTAAAACACTTTAAAGTCACTATGTTTCATTTAAATACGCTTTAGGTCTGCACTTCACAGATGCTTTTTCATACATCCAAGACACAAATTGTTTCTTTTGGTAAAAAGGGTATCAAAATTCGAAACATTTACTCACTTCACTTGTTTCAAAGTAGTTTTTCAATTAGTTTGATTTAAAAAAAAGTCACTTGTTTCCGACTTCCCAGAAACAATTTGTGTCTTGGATGTATGAAAAAGCATCTGTGAAGTGCAGACCTAAAGCGTATTTAAATGAAACATAGTGACTTTAAAGTGTTTTAATCCAGATGCATTTTAAAGTAGTTGGAATCAAATGCAGAGTCGGACAATCGGCTTGCTGCTTGCACACAATTCAAACTGAACATTTGAAAGCACACTTACATGTCTGGCTGTGGCTGAGCGTGCAGAGGTGCTTGCTGTTATTTGTTAGCTTCCAGAAGGTGCGGGTTCAAATCCCATCAGAGGCAAAATGTTGAAATGAATTTTTTTTTTTGGCTTCGAAATATGAAAAAGCATTTGTGAAGTGCAGAACGAATGCGTATTCAAACGAAAAATACTGACATTGAAGTTCTTTAAACCAAATGCATTTCAAACTAGTTGAAATAAAATGCAGAGTCGGATAATTGACCTGCTCCTAGGACATGGCCATGTTAATAAAGTTAGTTGCTTATATGAAAAAAGGAAGAACTCCAACCACTTATAGTTGGTAAAAAAGTACTTTTTAAATTGCTTTTAAAGTAGTTTTATTTCCTACAGGGTTGTTTCCGACTGGATACATACATGTGCAACAACTAATTCTTACAAATATATTCTGATGTTATTAAATAAAAAAGTAATCTAACCAGTTAAGTGACTGGCGTCGAATTTGCTTATGAATATGCATTAGAGAAAGTAATTAAATTAAAAAGATGCTTATCCGCTGCGTTGCGAAAGGGGAGAGGCAACTAACGAATCGGTTTTAGCTGAATATTGCGAATGTAATAAAATATATAAGCATTTAGCAGTAACAAGCAGTGATCGGATTAAAAAAAAAATTGTGTAATAGAATCAGGAAAAAAATGTGGTAGATTTAAAAAAAAATGTGGTAGATCTGAGGTTCTGGATCAAACTTTGTACAAAAATTAAAAAAATTCTGCAAGAATTCACCTAAATTGCAAACATTTTAATTAGAATCTACAAAATAAAATTTAATTTTAGTATAATAAAGTGCAATATTGAAGTTGCTAAAAATTGCGTTGAGTTGTGGTAATTTTTTTCCTTGACAGTGTAAAGCATACATACACATACAATCCGCGTCCAAAATATGAATACCCTGGCGTTCCTTTATTTATATTTTACATACCAAATTTTTCTTATTTTTTTTTTTTTTTTTAAATATAGTTAGTTCAACAACAAAAAACAGCAGAATAATTTTTTTAAAGTTTACATAGAACTCGGGGAAAATTCAAGAAATACCCAAAAATTGTCATCAAAACTTTCAACTTTTAATTTTCATTTCTTAGAAATATTTTAGGCATGCAGTTTTGTAGTCCATTAAATTTTAGTGCATGTTTCAATTATATAAAATTAACGCTGATTTTTGAGAATCTTTTTTGTCTAGGACATTGCGCATTTTCTTCCATATAAAAATAGATCTTGTTCATGCGTTGGCTACAAAACTGCATANAAAAAAAAAAAAAAAAAAAAAAAAAAAAAAAAAAAAAAAAAAAAAAAAAAAAAAAAAAAAAAAAAAAATCAGCGCTATTTTACGGCCACTTGCACTTGTAATCATGTTTGGAGGAAAACATATTCAGCGTATGAATATAGCATAGGTTTTATTGGTCCGTATATTAAAAACCGCCAGTTGCCTGATATGAAGAACCACAATTAAATTGCGGTTTTTGAATTCTAATGTTCTAATGATGCAATTTTATTTCATAATTTTGGTTTTGTTGTGACATATTTTTTTTTTTTTGAATCATATGTATATACACGTTTTTTTTCTATCAATCATTTTCTTCGCCAAATTACTCACACATGCTCATTTGTCGGTGCATATATTTACCATAATTTAAAATTTGCAAACTCACCTAGTCTCTTTCGATCAGCGCCGAGCCGCAACTAATCAAACTTGTTTCCGATTAACGCTTTCATTTTATAAAGTAAATCTAATTAAATAAATACACAACTGGAAATAATTTCAAATAAATATGTATATATTTTTACAAACACCTTAACCAATTATCCATACATCTTTGGTATTTATTTGAATGCTAGAAATGTTAAAAACTACAATTTGTCTAATTGCACAGCTAACATACATAATAATAAAAATAATAATTTTCTAGCTGCAGTTCAGTGCATTTCCTAAGTTAGCAACTAAACATTTATGCGGCCGCAAGTTGCTTAAGGCCAGTATGCAGCTCTCAAGAAAACGGTCAAGAAAAAATTGCCATTATTTCGTGTGTGTGTGTCCAAGGAATTTCGGCATTTGATACTTCACCCAGCCTGTGTTGCCTCATTCTTTGCTCAAGCAATAATGGCACGGGCATACATATACTATTTCTGTTGCAAGCGTGGGTTGCCTTGTGCTCTTTTTTCAACAAAAAAAAAAAACTTTAGAAAACCGTAGTAGAAAGCGTAGCGAATTTCTTAAGAACTGCGTAGTGCCTCAAGAAAATTTTACACAAGAAAATTTCTTAGCCATTTCTTGTGCGTCATTTTATATGTTTAGTTTTTGCTTTTCTTGAGAGCTGCATACTGGCCTTAACTTAACATTTTGGTTTACTTACGTTTTGTAATTATGTAAATGACAGCTGAACAGGTGTATAAATTGTGCTGACTTGCATGCTTTACGCCTAATTACAAATGTTAGCTAAACATATTTACATGCATACAAATGTACATACCTATGTATGTATAGTATGTAAATAAGAGATTTTGCAAAAAATGGTAGATAAAAAAAAAAAAATGCAGCAAACAACCTTCCAAGTGGGTGGGGTAAAGCACCAATCGCAATGGGCCATTCGGCACGAAACATTTCTGAAATGATGGCTCACAAAATGGGCGATGTACTCACACATACACAGGTGGGAATTTCTAGTATATAATATTAATTAGCAAGAAATATATATATATTTATATGGGTTTAACAAAAAGAACTGGCTTTTTTCCTATTCCATTGAAACAAATCATTTGTGTAATTGATTAAATGTATGTATACATATTTAATTTAATTGTAAAAAGGTATGCTAATAAGAATATGCCTATCTACCCACATATGTACATATGTATGCACATAACTACCTTAACGCCTTTGTAATAGAAAATTGCTAGTGAACCTGCTTGGCTTGTCTCCAAGTGTATGCGTTTTCTTTTTGACGAGCGTTAGGGATAGCGCTTGAATCTATGTATGTATGTGTGTATACTAAAAATCCGCCTCAACGGGAGCGCCTGAGCATTTCATCAATTTGCCGAGAGGGCATTGTTGAATCAGCGTTAATATTCTAATAAAGCTGACTGCTTTCACTGAATTTATACATACATACATACATCCATGTATACATATGTATGTACGTATGTACTTATTTATGAACATACATATATTTGGTTTAAATATGTATGTATTACATATAAAACAAAAATACATTATTATCTTTTCACCACGTATCGCTAATGAGCTCTTTATCTGCAAATGCTTTTGATAAATATTTTTAATATTTGCTATTTTCTTTAGTAGACAGTCGTTAATAGTGTTAATAAAAATATATCTAGATATGTAGATGTCTCGCTTTATCTCCCCGAATCATACTACTTTGGCTAACTAGTAACATATTTTTTCGGTTCTGTTTTGAAAAAAAAATTGACTTGTAAAAATGCTAGAATCTCAATAAAACTTATATACACACACCCCGCACTACTTTAGTAGTTTGCTTTTATTTATATCTTTGCGAGTAGGCATCGAAAACCCGCCTTTTTTTGCTGGGACATTCATGAAAAATCTGGGATATGCGACAGATGTCGAGAGATGTAATTTTTTATATGAGTCATTCCAGCCAAGACAACACCACAGTTAAAAAAAATTAATTACATAGATTTTGTTTAATTCTGTGAAAACTGTAAAGCGGATAGAAAAATTATTTAGAATTAATATCTTCGCGATGCAATGATCGGATCTAAACCCAATTAGTATGGGACCACGTCGGAGACACTACACTGAGGTAAATAATGCATAGTTAAAATGAATACTTTACACTTGAATATCGTTTAAAAATGTTCGTATTTAAAAATAATATTTTCATACAAAAATTGATTATGCACGTATTTGACTGTTCCCATCTGAGTATGTATATGTACATAAGTGTACATGCGCATCCCAAGCATATTTGGTACATATTTGTTCGTGAAAAATTGCGTCCTGTGGTGTTGATGGAAATTCAACATTTGAAGGCACATTCATATGTCTGGCTGTAGCTGAGTGCGCAAAGATGCTTGCCACAATTTGTTGTTATCCAGAGAGGGTCGGTTCGAATTCCACTGCAGGCAACACGCGAATTAAAAATTTTTTTTTGGGTTTATTTTGATTTTTCACTTCACGGATGCTTTTTCAGAACGAACGCGCCTAATTGAATTGAAGAGTTACCAATATACAGTTCTTTCGTTGACGTTGATTGTAAGATCAATTGCGTTTCTATTTGCTTTTAATACTTTTTTCCCCTCAGTGTACCTTTCCGATAGAAAAAGAATTATGGAAATCGCGTGGTCCAAAATTATGCGGTAACATACATAAAAAAAGATTCCGACGAAATGATAACCTTATACCTTTTTGAAGTCGGTTAAAAAGAATTTTATAGATTTATTTCAGGGTTGCAAACCACTTCTACCACGATGCGGTTCGGTCCAGTGGTTCAAACCACTTAGAAAAAGCTCGTACCGGCTCAGGACCCGTTTCATGATTATTGCTGAACCGGGGTTCGGTTCGGTTCAATTTTTATAAAGCTAAAGGATAAAAATATTACAAAAATATGACAAATCTATGAATGTATAGTGGTGGAGAAATAAATAGGGACGCGAAATGTTAACAATTTTGGCTATTTTTTTGGTTATTTATTTAATGTTTATTTTTTTAAATACAGTTCATCATCCAACAAAAACCGAATAAATCAAGTTTAAAACTTTATGCAAATTCTTCAAGCTTTCATCTAAGTTGTAAACTTTTTAATAAGAACTTCTAGAAAAAATTTTTAGGCTTTAAGTTGATTTGAAAAAATGCGTAATACCCTCAACCACAAAAATATTGAAAATCAACGCGATCAATTCGAAATTAGAAAAATTTTAATAAACCGATTAAGGGTTTGGACAAATCGTGAGTCTAGTCGAGTAGTCAAAAAAAAACACTCTCAAAATTTTGAATTGACACTCCAAATCTTGGCTTAATTTGGAAACTCTAATTATTAACAATGTTCATTATGTTTTTATAAAAGTATATAACATAACATAATCCAAATTTCAAACTTTGTACTTCAACAAAATTTCATTTCATTCAAACTTTTCAATCAGAACAAAATAATTTGAGTATGCAGTTTTATAGCTCATTTAACTTTAATGTAATATGATAAGTGCAAGCTTGAATTACATATCTTAAAATTCGCTCCAATTTTTGTTTTTTTTTCCTGGCGGTGATATGCATTTTCTTCCATATAAAAACATTTTTTATATGGTCGCAATTATAACTCACAGAGATGCCATTAAACTCAAAAATGTTTGCAGTTTTACCATAGTGTTGCATTTTTAGACATAACTAGTTGTGTATTACCAAACTTGCGAATCATTTTTTTTTAGTGGTTTGCGGTTCGGTTTTGGCATTTTGAAATAAAAATAGTTCGGTTCATGGTTCGGTTCGAAGCTCGAAAAAAAGCGATGATTCGGTTCAAAAAACTGTTCGGTTCAAAACCGGTTCGGTTCAAAACCGGTTTGCAGCCCTTATTTATTTTTCACTGTTTTCTTTATTTTTATTGTTAAAACGAAACCGTAGTGCATCTATCTCTGATATAATATTTTTTCATCAAATTGTCAAGGCATCAAAAGGACGCATACAAAACCAACCGTAAAACAGTTTTTTTTTCAGAAGTGATCCGCTGTCTACAAGTCCAGTTATAAGCTTTTTTCTTGAAGAAGAAAATGTGTCTATTCAAGTGAAGCTGTGTGTATTTTAATGGATTGTGGTATTCTAGTAATGCTGGCAGCTAAACTTTGCGAATTTAGGATGAAATCAAAACATAGATTATTTAATATTTAATAATTCAATTGCTTTAGATTTAGTTATTTACCAGTACGTCGGATGTTTTTTTAATTTACAGCATGAACCTGTTTAAGTGCTTCTGAGGCACATGCCATTTATGTAAGTACTTTTGAAATAAATTTCCCCGAAGACATAGATTTCACCGTCATTTATTCACGCGAGCACCCAACCTCTTCGCTTCAAAATTACAGCACTTTTTAGCCCCTCAAAGCCATCACAACCAACGAATTTAGTATATTGGTACAGTAGAGTTCATGGCACACAGACATTATACAAGCATATGCGATATATATGGTATTTGTCATTAACTTTTTTCTTTATCACCCTAATTTTTTTCGGAACGGCTACATACATACATAGATAAGATATCGTTGACTGTTGCTTTTGCGATAAGATAAATTATATTTTTACTCATTGGTTATTTTTGTCAAAATGGCGCACTCGAACATGCTCGTACTTGTGCAAACATATACATACATACGTACGTATGTACTTATGTAGAAATTTACGTGGTTTTGATGTTGTTTTTTTTTTTTTTTATATGCATGCATACATTTTTGAAAGTGTGTTTAAATGATGATGATGATATAGGCACATAGCGTTTGCCATGTTTTTCGATTATTTCCAGGTATGCAGCACCACATTTTTCTTAATTAAATATTTACTCATAGGCCGCTCGGCCTATGAATTATGGCGGATGTTGTTGTTGTTGTTTTTTACCTAGTGAGTCAAGTGATTGCGGCTTTGAATCGCCCCTCTCAGTCGGTCGGCCATTTTGAAGATAACATTTTGACTGATTCATGCACACAGGTCACCACATACTAATGCAAGTACGCGGTGGGGTGTGTAACGTCAAATAACATAGAACTACATAATAATTTTTTACACCACTTCAGGGGAAATTTCTCGCAGCAAATAAACATTTTTAGTAAACTATTGAACTACTTTATATTGCTGTAGACATTAGGGTTATATCGCACACCGTCTTCAAAAGAGTCACAACTCAAAATTGTGCATTTTTGAGATTGTGCGCCAAAAATGCCCGCAGAGGTTTTATTTGCCTTTCAGCAAAAGCTGGAGCAAATTTTTGTTATAATTTGTTAAAAAGAACCTAAGGTAAAGTAGTAGTAGTTTTTCGCATTTTCTAACGAAAGTCTTATTTTGAGTTTTGACTCTTTTGAAGACGGTGTGTGCGATATATGTACATATATACATAGATACATGCGCATGTATTCAAGTAAGTGTGTTCCCTTCGCGTTTTAATCAGCTCAGGTCAGGTGCGCGTGAGAACTTCTTCAAATTAAGCTTGATTACATTTCCTGCGATTTTTTTCTTTACTTTGTACATTACTTTTTCAACCATTGCCTACGCGTGGTATATGCTTATCAAATTTCTGTTGAAAATTGCAAGTGTTTACCTTCGAAATACCTCGACGCTGATAATTTTACGATGGGTAAAGAATTCACTACTAAATTGATAAATTTTTAATCATTTATGACAGCTAGTTTTTATAGAAGACAATATTGCTTAGTTTAAAGTTTTTTTTTTTGAAAGCAACACTATTGATTCGTTTGATACGATTTGATAAGAAATTATGTGCGATTTTAAATTAAATTAAATAACAAAGAGTCTATAATTAAAGCCGAAGTGTAATCTATTTTAACACATTTTCAAAATCGAAATTGGCCCTAGTTGTACATACATACCATTGCTGTAACATCGGATTGAGATTATCTCAAACTACAGGCTTTGAATGCTTCAAAAGTTGACGCCAGCTCTTTTTGAATATTTTGAGGTTATGTAGTCCTAAAGAGTGCAAAAATCGATTTGCAAGAATCACCGCCTTTTTAAAAAGAAGGATGAGCAAGGGTTTTTCTAACTCATGGAAAGTACTCTATTTTAGCGATTTTGCTCCATATCCTCACAGTTTAATTTTATGGAAGGATACAGCTTTCTCTTACTTGCATTTCAGCGTTTTCTTCAAGGGGATACGTCTGCGAACTACTTTAATTGGACGTTTTCTTGTTGCTTTGGAGGACTTGTACGGCCGATTAATATTTAAATTTTTGATCACAGCATTAGATGTATTCTGGTCGTATTTTTTTTTTTAATTTTTTTTCCAGCCGTTATTTGATCTTTTTAAGCTCAAATGTTCATGTAAAAATTCACACTGATAGTTCAAACTGAAAAGCGAATGCTTGGTCTCGGTCCAAACTCACAAGCGATTGGTTACAGAGCCATATAATATGAAGAAGAACCAATTCTCCCGCTCCCGCAAATCTAATCTCATATCCGGTGATGTATGTATAGTTATAAATTCATAAGTACTATATAAAGTACATGGAAATCCACATAGCTCCTGCCAAAGCATGTCTCTTTAGTATGTATTTATAATCTCGCATAATTTTATTTCTATTTGTTTGCTGCCACTTTCTGCCTTCGATTATCGCCACGCTTATCTGATATTTGCATTATATTTTTTTTTTTGTTTATCTAAAGCGTTCACATCCTTTATAAATGCCGACTTAATTTTTATAACGATTTCTGTTTTTTTGTTTTTGCCGACTCGCTGCACCTTTCATCCAGCAAGTGTCACTAACACACCCACTAGTGTCATCGGCGGCAATGGTTGCATCATTTTCCATAATTTTTACTCGCAAAAAATTAGCTGCATACATACTAACATACTTCTTCTCTGACCAACTAACAGCCGCTCTGCTCTTTTGGTGTCTTTGCGATTGTTGATTGCTTGTGCTGATAATCTTATCAATGCTGGAACTAGCAAATCTATTGAAGAATTTGCATGCCTAAACCCATAGGCAACTATAATTAACTACAAATACAATGCGGCACAATGGTCAATATGGGCGACGACTACCTACAGACATAAATATTTTTCGTAGCCGAAAATTGGTTAAATGTGCCTATCGTATGTCTGTCTGTGGCAAATGAACTGCTGTGGAAAATGCACAATTAAATCGTATAAAGATTTTACTTCTAAGACGTTTGTTTGTGCGCTACGTTATGAATTTGATGGAGCAAGGAGTGGTCATAAATAGTTTGTGTTGTTTAAAATTTTGGATTTCACAAAAGTATTTAGAAGTTTGCAGAAAAATGTTTTCATATTATTGCTTTAAATACATACACTGCCGGCAAAAAGTATTGGCACAGCTGCTTTTTTACAATATATGCAACAGGTTTTATTGTAATATCTTTCAGCTAATTTTTTTTTAATAAAAATATGGTTCATTCTGCAACAAAAAACATAAAAATATAGTTTCCAAACTTTGTGCAAAACTCCCGAAAATTCTGCAAATTTTCAACTTTTTTATCAGATTTTTTTAGAATTTTTTTGAGTACGCAGATTTCTAGCCCAATCAATTTTATTGTAATAAAGTAGAAGTTCTAAGTAGCTACGAATTACCGTTGATTTTTGGCAATTTTTTTTTGCCAGTTTCTTCCATACAAAAAAAAAATCGAAAATACTTTATATGGAAAAAAATGTAAAACACCTTCAACAAAAAAAAAAAAATTCTCAAAAATCAATGCGATTTTTGACTAACTCCGAACTTGCATTTTTTATACTAGAATTTAATGGACTACAACGGCTCAGAAATAGAAGCTTTGCATTAATGTCCAGATTTGTATGAAATGAAAAAAAAACACCGGTTTCTTCGATAAAAAAAATTCGATTTATTCGATATTCGCAAAATCAAGATTTCATAAAAACCGCCTTTAGAAATCCAAAAAAAAAAACGGTGGAAACCGGTTTGGAAAAACCGAGTCAAAGAACCTAATATTAACTCAACACCCACAAATTTCCCAAAACTATAATCAGTATTTAGATCCTTTTTTTAATAAAATTTTTACTCTCTAATCTTTTTATTTTAAATAATTTTAATGAATTTGTTTTAAATTTATTTGACATGTTGTGGTTCTATGCATTTGTTTGAACATATTTTTTGCTGTAGGTATTTCTACTAATCATACATCATTTTTATGGAGCTGTAAAATCTACACGCGAATCACTTTTTGTAAATGTATCAGTGTAAATCTTTGTATGCATGCATATGTGTGAGCAAATTGCATGCTTAAATGTGCACCAATCAAAAACCACTTTCGTTAAACATCTAAAATTTAAGTTTGCAAAAAAGTGTGACTGACAACGTGTAATTAATAAGCAAGCTACAAATATCGTTAAAAAATTGTAAGTGGCAATGGAAAAAAAAGTATAAGTATTATGGGACATACTTATATACAGCAATATCTGACGTGGTCAATTGTACGTCGCCCTTTTAACCCATTCAGTTCTTTAGAAGCCGTTCAAATATACACTATAGTGAAATATGTACCTATATACGTACATATGTATGCATTTTTATATATATTGTAATTTAATTTCTGAACTATGTACTTCTATACATAAATCTATAAATTTAAAATATGAGATCCAAATGCTACTGGATTGACCATTTAAAGTTCGGTTCACTTGAAATCGGTAGGCGTTCCAGAAATTCCTGTAAAGCAATGTATTGGAATGTATTAAAAAGTTTCAGTGCAGATCGTTAGACAATAGATGTATTGGCTTTTTATTTGACGGTTTTATTCGCCTTGGAAGTGACAATCGTAAAATTGTAATTTTGAACAAATTCGTTGAAAAACCGATTTTTTCGAGATCAAAAATCAAGCTAAAATTAAATACACCAAAAACTTCTTTTTCCCCCATAAATATGGATTCCTTCTGCTTAAAGTTAATTTTTTTGTTTTTTCTTATACAGTTACTCACAGAAAAATTCGTTGTTTTTGTTTTTTTTTCACTATATATTGGAAATATCTTCCATTATAAATCTTTTTCGTTAATTTTTATTTAAAATATAGCTCATTCCTTAACAAAAACCATATAAATCAATGTAGCAAACTTTGTGCAAATTTCGCAAAAATTCAGTGAATTCCAAAAAATGGCCATAAAAAAATCAAAATTTTTGCAACAAAATGAAGTGCAAGTTTTAAGTGCCTAGGACTTACCGTGGATATTTGAAATTTTTTTTTCGCTGAGGCTCGTTTTCTTCAATAATTACATTTAAAACAAATATTTCTCACAAAGTTTTGTATTCTTCATCTTGACGCTTGTTTGAAACTCTACATTATTCAACTTACCGCTTTGGGAATTCTTGAAAAGGTTGATGCTTTTCCATCCAACATCCATTAACACCAATACACCTGTCGGGCGTATGAAAACGATAATACGAGAACTGATTTCGTATATACGATACGCTTGCAAGCGTTTATCGTCTATCGTATGAAAATTCATAGTAGGGTGGTTAGTTGAACGACCGTTAACGTTATAATCTACCTTAAAAGAACCGTCACTTTAAATAGCAGTCGATTTTAACAATTTTAACGCGTTAGTCGGAGGCTAAGCGACTAATTTATTAATTGTTACTATAAACATGCAACGCGCTTGAACGCACTCGTAGTAGCACTGTGTAATTTGGCGCCAAACTTTTTAGCGCTCCGAACACTTGTTTGCTCGCTTATTCACACATACATGTGAAAGCTTGTCAGAGTGGATTGAGGCCGAGGGAGTTTGAAAGTCGAAGGCTTATTAAAATTGTAGCTAAATACATATATACACATGTACATTTGTGGATATAAATATTTTATTTTTCTAAATCAATCAGACGTGCAGTTCAAATGCTAACTTCGTATAAAATGTATATATGTCACTTTATAGGCAAAAAGAAAGTTCAACAGGGTCGCCTTTTAAAATTTGTTCGGTGACTACATTAGGCAATATATTTTATATTTTTCTAATAAGGTCTGTGTTGCTATCGTTCTTTATTCACTAGCTTGCAGTTTTAAATTACAAGTTAAATGTTATACAAATAAATAAATAAA
Organism: Rhagoletis zephyria; assembly: GCF_001687245.7. Classification (NCBI taxonomy): domain Eukaryota; kingdom Metazoa; phylum Arthropoda; class Insecta; order Diptera; family Tephritidae; genus Rhagoletis; species Rhagoletis zephyria. Next base: position 46,136 of record NW_016157347.1, on the reverse strand, counting down.
TATTTTTTTTTTGTTAAATAGTTCTACTGGAATAATCGAAACACTTCCTTAGCAAAAAATTTTTAATTTTTTCCGAAAATACTTGCAAAAATACTTTATATTTAATTTTTGCAAGCAATCTCGATTTTTTTTTTTTTGCCGAATGAAGGCATCGCCTTTTTACATTTTCGTCATACATTTGGCATTTAAATATATGTAAATGGAAAGTCTCGAGGTCAAATTTTTTTTTGTTCCATAGTTCATTGACCTCAAGTATCCGGTTATAGTACTTACCCACCAAATCTCAGTTCTTAACATCTTAACGTATCACTCTAATATCAGGAAATTAATGGTCGCCAAAAATCTTTAAACTTTTGCTAATGAAGTATCTCGATTATTCTAGTAGAATTATTTAAAAAAAAAAATTACTGCCGAATGTGCATACATAGTTGCCACCGAAAAATGCAATAAAAAAGGTTCGGCAAAAAAAAAAATTTCGAGAGCAAAAAAAAAATATTTTATTTTCGGGAGTGTGCGTTGAACCTGGTTGAACTCCTTGTCTGGTAAGGTTTACTGTACGTACATGTATATGTATTTGCATTTAAACAAGTGTTTTCTTTTGAATTAAATAAATAAACGAAACAAAGCACATAATAAAAATGTTTACATATGTGTGTATGTATGTATGTATGTATGTATTTGACATTCATTTCAAACAATTTATGCAGCTGTTTTAAATTTCTCTTATGGTTTTACTGCCTTTTTACGCCGACAAATTTTTCTAAATGCTTTATTTAATAGACAGCAACAACTTTATTTCATTTAGAAGCTTCAGCAAATTTTAACTTGCAAATTGTTTTGAAACCACCCCCTCCCGGCGCGCCCTAATGATTTCAGGTGAAAATTTATATTCAGGAATAAATTAGTCCAAAATATGTATGTATAACACATTGGATTTCTGATTTACATATATATTAACTATTTATCGAAAAAATAGCGATTGGCGCGAAAATTGCAATTTAGTGAGGAATGTTTTCAAAAACAATGGCGATATCTCGAATTGCAAATATTAGCACCCACACACAAAAAATGTGTGTAGCAACAAATACTTACACATGCACATCTTTAGGAAATTTGCTACATACTTGCGAATACATCGCCTCAGCGCTTCCATATCGTTCACTGGGCGGAGCGCTTGCAGTTTGGCTTACTCGTACTCGTACTGTACCCAATCCATATTTTGCGTAATCGGGCGTGGAATTTTACCTGCCACGTTTTTTTTTGTTGTTAAACTAAATTCAATTAACGCTTTACAATTTCTGTTTATTTGAGAAAAAAAACGCTCTTAAGAGTGTTGTTCGCAGTCAACTCTTATCGCTTTCAAAAGCAAGAATATTTATATTTTAATGCGCTTTTGAACTGAACGCATAAAGTTGCACTCATTTCTACTACACCCGAGCCATAAATGACGCTGCTGCTCCAATGCTTATATTTACCGTATTTGGGTTGTAGCTGTGGCTTCTATGGGCTATGTACAAATAATCATTTATGTACATGTGTTTGTATATATATTTACATTTGTATGTATATACTGAGTCACCACATTTACCGCAAATATTTATTTACAGCAAATTTAATTTTTTTTTTTAAACATAAATTTTCGAGTTTATTGCAAATAGCAAAGAACAACGAAATGATTGTAAAAAAATAGCAAATTTCAAATACAAAAACTAAAATATTGAGTCAACAACTTGTTTGCAAATTAATACTCAGCAGCTATTGAAGGGGGCAGACACGTTTTTTAGGTAATATGTTAAATATTTTTATTCATATGCTAGAAATTTACGGTTATAGATTTTTATGTATGTTGCAACAGATAAAATAAACAGCACCCCTGAGGATGATAAAAAAGCTTTAGCGAAACATCGGGTAAAAAGTGGAATAAAGTAGTTTTATTCGAACCAAAACTCAAAAGATCAGACTAGCCTAAAAGCATAAAATCAAATAACTTTGAACTGATCGGACAAAGAGATAGGCCATAATTCCTGTTTTTTCCTAAAATAAACTATAGCTTATCCTCTGTTTTATAGGTAGATATATTTTTATGAGAACTTTTTTCGTGGCGGAAATGCAATCGAAGGTTTGCTATTGCCTGCTGAAGCGCGAGAGCTATTCGGTGAGAAATTGTTTTATATTTCTTAGGCCATTCATAAAACCGGGGTGTCCAAGTGGTAGTGCCCACCTCTAATTACTCGACTACGACGACCGACAAAATACTAAACTGATTATCTGAAATAAATCTCTATTTTGATTTGCAGATATTATTTATTCAAATGCCTTTATTTTGCCTGAAAAAATATCAGACCAGAGAGCGTAGGAGTCAAGGTAATTACTGTCACGATTTGTACATTGGTACACATTTCTATATTTCAACAGTTACAGAGCGGTTTTTGTTTTATTGGGCTGAACTCATTCTCGATACAAATTTCTAGAAAACACCACTCTGTGACTGTCAAAATGCACAAATCGTGCGATCCGTGCTTTAGACTTGTCTGGCTTCTGACCATGGTTTTCATTCCCAAATTAGAGGAAAATGATCGTACTATGCAGGGCCGTAGCCAGGCCTGTTTTAGAGGATTCAATGATTTTTTTTTGAAGGAATAGGTGCCGTTTAATTGTAATTAGTGTTATCATTAACTCGATTTTTTTGGATTGGTGACAAAAATAATTTTGCTAATTTTTTTCACAAAGACTAACAGATCGTAAAACCTTCTTAAATGATCCTAGATGTATTAACTTTGAAACAGCATCCTTGGATACTTTTTTCGAGACATTTACCCCACAAAATTTGTTACAAAAAATTCGTTAAATTTTCGTATAATAAAGTAGAAGTTTGAAGTAGCTACGAGTTACCGTTAACTTTTGCAAATTTTTTTTATTGACGCTACCACGCATTTTTTTCATACAAAATAAGCATGCTGGACAATTTTTTGATAGGGAAGCAAATGAGCAGCACATTTCCCTCTCTTTTTACTATAATCAATTTTAGTGAACAGTTAACTTCAACCAAATTTTCGTCTAAAGATTCTGATTAAAAAGTTGGAAATTTTTTTGAAACTTTGCAGAATTAATTTTCATAGTTTTTGTTACAAAGTTGGAAATTTGGACTTATTTGGTTTTTGTTAGGAAAGGAGCTTTACTTTCATAAAAAAAAAATAATAAACATTTAATAAAAAAACGAACAAATAGTCAAACCTTATTAAAATGTAGAGTCCTAATTTTTATTTTGGTCACTGTATGTGTTCATCAATTCGATTAGAAAATAATAACTGTTTATGGAGAAAATTACGATGCCATTTTAATAAGGCGTCGAAATAACAAACACCGAATACGGGACAAATATAGGACAATAAAAGAAATACAGAACATTTGGCATCCCGTATAAAATAAATTAATTACCAGGACAATTGGGCAAAAAAGAGGACTGTCCCGTATAATAGAGGACGTATGGTCACCGCACTTATGCCACTTTCACAATAAACGACTCAATATGAGGGAGCTTTTTACCACGTTACCTTTGATTTTTTATACTCGGTGGATAAAACCACCTTGTCGAAGAATGGTAGCCTTATAAGGACTCTGAGTTAGTCTGTAGTCTGGATACCATGAGAACCTGTGAATTGAAGGCGCAATGTTTTTTTTCGTGCACTTCATTTGCACGGCGGCAAAAGCCTGTTCACGCAGATCTTCACGAGTAGAGATCCAGTCGGAGTTTTGGTCTAAAGTTCCTCTAATATATGTAGTTCATCACGATTGATAAAGTCCACACTTTCTAAGCCAGAAGTTTATAGGTCTGAGTGCATTTTGTAGACGAGGCGACTTTGTGATGAAAATTGACTCAAATCTACATCTATCTAGTGAGAGTCTAGACTCTAGAGGTGCTGATAAATAGTTAATATTTTGAGGTTAAAATATGCATAAGTAACGATTTGCTAACTTGTTAAAGTTTTCACCGAGATACTAGCCAGGCATAAGCAGCTTCCAGTCGAGCATACTAAATACATACTTTTTATGTGCGCATGGATTAGGGTGGTGCTTAAAATATCTACATAATGGGACATTCCTTTATTTACAAAATAAAAATGTCCTTGAAAATTTCTAAATAAAAAAAAAAAATTAGAATTGGGGTCGCTATCAGAGTTTAGAAAATTTGAATTTTTTCAAATAGCAGAAATTCGACAAAATTACCACTTTGAACCAGCTAATTAATTAATTAAAATATGTAAAATTTCTCAGATTTCATGTCAAAATCATTAAAAAATTGATGTGCTAATATTTCAAGGACCACCCTAGCATGTATGTATAATAGCGCTTTCAGCTTTTTTTGGGTTTCTTTATTTTATCAAATGAACTTCTGTTTGTCAAAGGAAACTAATATTTGCTTTTTGCTGTTTAAAGCATATGCATTACTGTAAATATGTAGATATGTATGTATGTACATTTGTCGGCAGCTGTTTTGACTAAAAAAAACAGAAAGACATGCCACACATTCTGTTATTTATTTTATGTTTCATTCGCGCAACGCAGCATTTACTCAAACGAATTTCAAAAAATAAAGACATGGTTAGTAGCCTCTAATAATTAACTTCCAAAGCAAAAAAAAAAACAAAAACAAAAACAAAAACAATACAACAATACCTATACAATCCTAAACGTTGTTGGGAATCTGGCATAAAGGGCCTTGACTGGGCTGGGCTCAAAGCCCGCTAGCGTGTTTGGTTCTGGCAAGTGCGGTGGTGACCATTTCAATTTCATTGCTTCGCCTGCAATTAGAGTTGACCCAGTTGCAATGTGTGCAGAAGCGCACGCATGCGCGTGTTTACAATTGTTGTATGTATGTATGTATGTATGTATGTATGTATTTACCTACTTTGTGCCATTGTTGGCCATTAGCAGAGCAACTAACTAACTGGTGAACATAACTTGGTCTCATAATTAAATGAACTCGCCCGGCTGTGAACAAAAGTGGGTTCATGTGCGGTTCACTTAATGTTGGCAAAAGCACTCAATATGTGCAAGCCGGCGTAATTCATCTTCTTTAACTACCCAAAAGTCAACGCAACGCACAACCATCAAACGCTCATAAAGCGGACGCATGCTGGTTCAGGTGCCGAGATTTTTGCTTATTGATATGTGGTAAGGTAAAGGCGACCCAATGAGCCAACTGTTAAAAGTGGACAGATATGTATGTGCAGATAAATCGGAATCTATAGAAATTAAATATACATATACATATATATGTATATCTGTCCCTTAGTACTGCAGCAGCCAAACAAATTATTTCTAATATCTCAGAATTACGCCTATTTTGGTTATTGGGTAGCCAACACAATACGTGTGTTTTTGAACGAAACTCACATATTTACTAACGATCGTTAGCTAGTTAGTAATAGAGAAGTGAAATTATTCTGCACAATGGCGTATGACGAACCAAATTGCAACGCTGTTACTGCGGCATCCAATGCTAACCATACAGCTACTTGCATACATACACTTGTGGTCAGCTGCTTAAGTCAAGTGACATTTTGACTAGTTTTGGCTATTTTTCTTTTGTTTATTTAATGTTTATATTTTTTTTACAGAAGTTTAGCACTTTACCCAAAATTAACAAACTTTAATTTTGCACCCAAAAATTTTAATCTTTGTATTTAGAATTTTTGAGTTTTGTAGCTCACTATATTCCAGTAGATTTAAGTGCAAATTTCAGGACGCTAGAAAATAGCGTTGATTTTTAATATTTTTTTTTTACTGAGGAAAATGCCCAACACCGTCAACCAAAAAAATTATTTAAAATCAACGCGATTTTCTAGCGTCTTCAAATTTGCGTTTTAACCCACTAAAATTTAGTGGGCTACAAAAATGCATACCCAACATTTTTCTAGAAATACTGAATAAAACGTTTAAAATTTTCGGGTGCAAATGTTAAAGTTTGTTGAATTTTTATAATTGTTGTACGAAGTTTGAAATGCTAAACTATTGTAAAAAATATAAACATTAAATAAACAAAAACAAAAAATACCAAAACTAGTCAAAATGTCACTTGACTTAAGAGCGAAATACACCACACAAGCGGCTTGTCAAACATTCTTCAAACCTACTTGTCCCATTTCGCCATACACCATGCAAACATGACTCGTTCAAGCAAAGAATTTTAGTTTTCTTCCAGTTCGCAATGCTAAATATTATGGTTTTCTTTCATTTTCCTCTCTTACGTCCTTACTCGGTGAAAATTTCGTTGCGAATGAGGCGATTTTGCTATACACAACGCAAGCGGTTTGATCAAACATCAACATGGCGGCCAGAAAATCAAAAAATTTTGATTTTTGCTCAAATTTCCCTCAAGCGGTTTGTCAAACCTTCAAACACCCCCATACACAGCACAAATGGCTTGAAGCAAAGGGAAATTTCGCTTGGTTTGTCAAACCGCTTGTGTGGTGTATTTCGCTCTTTAATCAGCTGGCCACAAGGGTACGTACGTAGCTAGCTTGTTGCTGACTGCTAATCAGCGTTGCCGCGAGCTTGGAAAAAGTATCAGTTTCCAAGCAAAAAAAGTATCAAAAAGTGTCAAAAGCAAAGACAAGTATTATTTTTTAAACATTTATTTGAAAAACAATAAATACAATTTTATAATTAAATCCGTAGTTATAAAAAAGTTTGTATTACTTGCTTCAACAATACCACAGAATCAGTATGCTTATTTGCATAACGAAAAACAAACTTAGTATGGCCCCCCTAAATCACACAAAATCATTGTGCAACCTGAGACTTGTTTAAGTCAATATTGTGGAAATTAATACACAATAAAATTGCGCAAACCTTATTTTGGAGAAACGTTGCTCAAGTAAATATGTGCAAGAAATATTAATGTGCGTTGTATATTTTGATAGCTTCAGCTTTAAAACACAAAAAAATAATATAAAAAAAAATTTTTTTTCTACGTTCTTGTCTATATTTTACAGCTCGATCTAGACACCCAAATCAGAACTACACTAAAAGTTGCACAGTTGTCGCCATACGCAACACAGCAAATTATTGTACATAAAGATATGCCAAATCAAACTTAAAAATATCTACATATAAAATTTTAAGAATTCAAATAACAGGAAAAAATTATTTTCCTTTAAACTAGCAAATATTATTCATAGTTCTCAAAAATTCATTTCTGCCAGTCAAAAGTATCAAAATGGGGCATTTGTGAACAAAAAAGTATCAAAGTATCAAATCTTAAAATTTATAAAAAAAGTATCAAAAATGATACAATTGTTTCAAAACGGTAGCGCTGCTGCTAATACGGCCGCCAAATTCCGTAGTTAGTGCGGTCGTCGCTGCTGTACTCACCAATTGTCGTCAATGCCTTTGCATTTTGTGTCGCTTGAATGATTTTGAAAATAGCGGAACGACTGGAGAGTAACGCACGCACGCTGAGTGGCGAGCTCACTCCGGACATAAGTACTGGGGCATTCAATCATGGGATCCCGAACAATTTTCCATGTCCCGAAATTCCGGGATTACAGCTTCGGGATCCCGAGAATTTTACTAATTTATTTACAGAGCGAAAGTAATGTTGAAAACGAAAAAAAAATGAATTCGCGTGCATTTGACATGAAAAACGAGAAATACTGAACACCAAAATTTGGAGTCAAAGTAAACTTGAAGCATTTGCAACCGGATGTGAATTACGGAACCCACCTGCATAGCTGTAGGTTGTTCAAGAACTGTGGAAAAATGAAAAATCTGGTAGCAATTGAAAGCACAAAAAGCTTTTACAATGTGACAGGGTTTTTTTTTCATTTTACTTAGGAAATACCAGTTTGATGCGTTTTCTCTTGAAAACTCTGGTGTTATCGGCGGCTACAGATCGTTGGTATTTCGCTGGTAGCCCCGAAACTCGTAGAATCTACTTAACTTGGCATTCGAGCGTTTAGAGATCTCAGTAAGATTTTAAATAGATAGTCTAGATCTTCTCAAAAGCTCTTCTGCGTGATGCCTGCTTTTTCTCCGGTTGGCCATTTAACAGTCGTGGCAATACACAAGCAAATCTTTGGGAGTTGCTACTGAAGATCCTCTTGTATGTTTTCCGGCTCAGTTTGGCTTCTAATACAACGCCAAAATACTTCGCCTCTAAAAATTATGTGAGAGTCGTGTCGTTGAGGCAAGGTAGCCTATATTGTGTTGTGTTCTTTGTTTCGAAATGAGGATCAATTCCGTTTTGCTCGGATTGATACTTTGCGACGCCCACGAGTATATTCCAAACCCTATACTCACTGCTCTACATCACCTGCATATGGGACTTCCTTCATGTTTGCATGTAATCTTCCGCCCTAAATTGGTCTATTGGCTTATTTCTAGGTTAATAAATGGCTCTCTTTTCAGGACGCTTTCCTTATCCAATTTTTTTCACAAATCTTACATTCAACATAAATAAATTTTCATCTTACCTTCACAATATTTTCTAATCCACAACGATCTCATTTCTTCTCATTCTAGCCCACAAAGGACGATGCAAATGCAACAACTCCACTAGAAGACAGCTGGTGCTGGGAACCAGAAAACGTAAAATCTGACAATGATCACTCGTCCGAGTCATCGAGTAGCGGCAATGGCAACGAAATGGTCAACATCACTTTGGAGGAAGTGTCCCTGGGTGGCAGCGCGAAAACTTCCTCCGCGAAACGCACGCCACGCGCTGCCAACGCGCATAACGCAGCACTGGAAAAGCGCAATCAACAATTGGAGGAGGAAAATAAACAGCTGAGTTTGGCGCTCGATGAGTTGGACAGTCAACACAATCTGGCTTTACAGAATGTGCTTGAACTCAAAACTGAGCTACAGAATAAACTCACCGCTGTCACCAACAATTATGAGGCACTAAAGAAGGAGCATGCCGACAAATTCATTAACAGTGAATTGGAAATGGCCCGAATGCAGAAGCGGCTGGAGAGTTTAGGAAAACAACAAGAACATTTTGAATCGGAGAAGCAGTTCTTGCAGAAGCAAATCGAGAAGTATGAAGTCGAGATAAAGAAGTCCACCGCGGATTTGGGCGATTTGCAAGCACTGCTCGATAAGAAGACCCATGATAATGTGGAGCTCATTGAAAAGGTGAAGACAGCTGGGCGTTTAGCCGATGAAGCTGAGGAAGAAATGGCTGAGCTTCAACAACGTGTGGAACAATTAACGAAGGAGCTGGACGAGGCAAAACAAGGAAAAGAAAAAAAGACTTCCGAGTCTTCGACTAGTTCGACTGGCAAGCAGAGCGAGGACGAGTTCATTGTAGTGCGAGAAGGTGACGCCAACTCCTCAGGACCAGCCACGCCACCGTCGAAGGAGGAGCTGAAGGACAAAATCGTACAATTGGAGAATCGCCTTTCGGAGTTGACTTTGGAAAATGGCAGTCTTGCGCTGAAGTTGCAAGACTGCGAAATGGAGAAGGAGCTAGCGACGACTGTGCTACGTGAGAACATGCAAGAGCTACAAACACGCTGTGAAGAAACTGATGCTGCATTGACGGCGGCTAAGGAACAATTAGAAGAACAACAGGAGAAGCTGGAAGGTCTGAAAGAAAAGGCAGCTGAAGCTGTCATTGCACAGCAACAGTTGAAAACACTGGCTGAAGAGAAAGTAAAAATCGAGACGGAGATTGCTAACATGAAAGAGAGTTTACAGACCGCAATGGAGCTTGAGAAACGTTTATTGTTGTCCGAGAGTGAAAAGGAGACGCTGCAGATTGAGTTACAGCGCCTACGCGCCGCACAAGAACGCATCACTGAGCTTGAAGCGAAAGTGCAAAACTTGATGGTGGAAAATCAACAGCTGCGCCTGAATGCTGAAGCTGAAACAGAATCTCACAACTACAGCGCAGAGTTAGCGGAGCGCCTCAAGTCGTTGAACGAAGAGAACGAAAGCCTTCGTGCAGAGGTACTTACCATGGCACAAGCAAAATTCAGAGAAGCTATTGCTGAGGAGAAGCAAGAAATCACAGATCTGGATGCCGACGACGATGAGCCATTGACCGTGGACAAAATACGCGAGTTGCTCAGCTCTCACATAAAGTCGAAGCTGACCAGCGAAATGGAGGAAGCCTGTCGGGCAGTGCAAGAACGCGTCACCAGAACTGTTAACGCCATGGAGCAGAATATATCACGAATGTCCGAGGAAATACTCGATCTGCAGGACAGCAAAATGGTCTGGGACCATGAGAAGAAGACGCTCGAGGCAGACATATCTCAGTATATTCTGCAGTGTGACGAACTGATGAAGAACAACGAGATATTGCTGAACGAGTTGGAGAACTATAAACGCAACAAGCTCGAGACGATTCACGAGCACAACGAGGAAAGTGTTATGCAGCTGGAAGCGCAGCTCGAGGAGTCGAGTAAGTTGAACCAGTCGCTGGAGCAAGAATACGATGAACTCAATAAGAAGAACGAGGATCTGGAGCGAGAAAAACAGGCGCTGACCGAAGACCTACGCGCCACCCAACAGCGTGTCAGCGAGCTGCAAACTTCTGAGAAGGACCTCAAGCTACAGCTCGAGACCTTGGAGTTGGAGAAAGGAAATTTGTTGTTTGAGTTAAATGAACAAAAGGCCATGGATTGCAAGCAAGCTGAAGATGATGCAGCTATAAAGAGCGCCGAAGAAAAGTGTCAAAACCTAGAAAGCCAATTGTCACGGCTGAGCAAGGATCATGCGGATTTGGTGGCCGCCATGCAGACGCAAAAGGCAGCGCTGCAGGATGCGATAAAGAAACGAGAGGAAGCGGAGAAAATGCTATTGGAACAGGAATTGCTGGTGAAACGCATGGACCACGAATTGAAGCAACTGAAAGAGCAGAGCAAACACAGTAGTGAGGTACAAAAGCGGCTCGACGAGCAGGCTGCACTCAACCAGCAGATACAGCAAGATCTGTTGGCTAAAGACATAGTAATGGAGAGTCAGAAGGAAGAGATACAGGAGGCGAGAAGCAGTTTAGATCGGCTAATAAAAGAATTTAATGAATCTGAGAAGTTGATAGAAGAAAAGGAGAGTACCATGAATGAGTTGCGTAATCGTTTGACAGAGAGCATGAAAGAAAATGACGAGCTGCAAGAGAAGTTACAACAACAAACGGCGAACACCGAGCAATTGACGCAGCTGAAACAGGAAAAAGAGGCATTGGTAGCGGAATTCGAGGAGTTAAAAAAGGAATACGAAGCACACAGCGTCGAACTGAAGGCGTTGCAGGAATCAGCGGTGACATCTACCAGCAGCGATGCAACGGCAATTACACGCATTGCGCAGCTGGAAGCCGAACTCTTGGCCACAGCCGATCTACAAAAGACCGTCGATATATTGAACTACGAGAAGAGCGAAATGATAAAGGCGCTACAACAGAAACATGCTGAGAATATGCAATACTACACAGAAATTCAACGACTACTGCCACTCGTGCAGCAACTGCAACACCAGCAACAACAAATGGCGCAAGAGAAACCATGCGATAAATGCCCGACACTGGAGAACACACTGAGTGAACTACGCAAAGAGGCGGAGAAACAGCAAGATCAAATAAAATTCCTGAAAGAAAAGTCAGATATTCTTACGACTAATTTGCTTACGGAACAGACCAATCAGCGTCTGGTGAAGCAGGAGAAGGCTGAAGTTGAAGAGCAGAATGCGGCTATACGCAAGGACTTGGAACGATTGCGTGAACATTTGCTGGAAATTGAAGACATGCACACACACGAGACGGTGGAAATGCAGCGGGAGTTGGAAGAGACCAAAGCAAAAATGGTAGCACTGCAGGACGATGTGGCGAAATCAAGCAATGCCTACACATCGGCCAAGTAAGTGTGAAAAAAAGTAATTTAGTTCGAAGCTGAGCGTTAATTATTGTAGTAGAGTTAGGATGCGTTAGGCATAGAAAACGTGTTGCTTGTCGCGGTTACTTTGAAAGAGAAGACCGAATACGAAAGGCATCTCATGTATACCCCATTGTTTTTTTTTTAATTCTTTAAAAACAAGGGTTAGATAGAAAACTGTCTTTGGAATTGGGACGCACGATTTTGAAGAAAGAGTTGAAAGAGTACTTTCGGTAAGAAACTTGTCATTACTTAAACACAAATTCAGATTCCCAAAATAATGCAGCGTTTTCCACCCAAAAGCCAGCCGCCATAAAAGAAACAGCGGATTGTATGCTTACGAATGTGGGCCGGGCGGCAATTTAGGCCCTTCCATCTTGATGATATGCTCAAGAAGTGTCGGAGAGTATGGGCGCTCCATTTACCACATTTGATCTGATGGTCGTCTCGTCAGTTTAGCGAGCGCTGACGGAATTCAGGAAATGCAAAGTGGTTAAAGGCGCAGCTATGCAAACTTAACTTAACTTGAGTTGACTTGACTTGACTTGAGAAGTTTTACATAATAATTCTGTTCAATGAACTTTGTTTAAAAGTAGTTAGCCAACACATAGTTGATTGGGTGGTGAGAGCGAGAGAGGAGATGTGTGAAGGTATCTATGCATCGGTTGAAGTATACTTAATCATGACTATGTTCCAAAAGCCAAGCCTGCATATACAGGTGCAATGCTAACTGAGCCCTAAGAAGTCAGACATTGTTACGTTAGTTGGTTCTAGGTACAGGAGTTAACAGGTTTTTACCTGACTCAGTGCTGTTCTTACGATGGGGGTTTAACTCAAATTCGGCAGTTAACTTTCAATTTTTGTACTGAAAACCTGTAGTTAACTGCGTCCCTAAGTGCTGATTTTTTAATGATCCGAGACTAGATCAGTGAACATGACATCATTCTTTTCAGGGCGAGAATTACTGAAGGTTTCTTTGTTTTTTTGTTCAGTCAAATAGATTTCTTTATAAAATTTTTGCTGATAAGAACGCGAGTAGAGGGGCAATTGAGTAGAAGTATGATTAGAGAACATACCCTTCTCGAAAACTGTCACTTCTTCCGACGTATCGATACTGGCAAGTTTTGTGTTACACACATACGTATGTACATATGTAATTCCCCAGTCACATATATGTACATTGATAATTGCACATAAATACATACAAAAAATAGGTACACAAGCACCATTCTGCTACACCTGCAGCGTTGCTTGTGGGTACAGTAAGCAAAAAAAAAAGTAGTAACCGCCTTGAGAGTATAAAGTAAAATTATCACCTAATTACCGAGGAAACAGTATGTTCAGCGCGCACCAAGCACAGCGGCGGTGTCGAAGAGGAGTGGTGGGTACCCGCCCAAGACTGGGACAAAGCCAGAGAAGCAAGCAACACACTCACAACCTTACCTCTGTATATGTTGGCGGTAGCATGAAATTACCTGCGTTTCGTCATCGTACATTTGCTGTTCACTGTTCACTGTTTGCTGTTTGCGTTTACGTTTTTCTTCAGTTTACGCTTTTCCCAACGCCCCATTATTGTAGCGGTGCGCACGGCAACAAGGCAGCCATAATGGCATCAGCAGTCGCGGCCGCAGTAATATGTATATATGTATGTGTAGTTACTGTTATCGCTTTTAAGCCTTTCGTTAAGCTTCGTCACGACTCAGGGCAATTGGTTTGTCAAGCGATAACGTGTCACAAAGCGCTGAAAATTAGTTGAACTAGCGATAGCGCGGCGTCGTGTCAGGGTGCAGCGGGTGGGGACCAAGTGACATTTTTAGTGCTATCGGCGCCGCTGCGCTATTGCTACCTGCAACCAGTGTGCGCACTTGCAATGCCACAGCAAAATTAGAACATTCGCGCATTGCAGACGCGTTAGGGCAGGCGGTGCGCGCCGGTAGCTGGGTAGCTGGGTAGCTGGGTAGCTAGGGCGCTGATACGCTCCAAAAGCGATTCATTAGTTTCGTGCTGACTATAAAACTAATTGAATTTGTGCACCTACAGAAATCATAATTTCCAAGAAAATAAATTTAATAAGTGACATTCTTCGATTTTTCACAGTATACGCGCCAATCAGCATGCCGAGACATTGCAAGCGCAGTATGCGCTCGTGGTGCAGCAGCGCGACGAGTTAGTCAAAAAGCTGAGCTTGGCCGAGGATCGGGAATCGAAGAATCAGGCGGCGTTGTGCAATCTGCAGTGTGCGCTCGAGCAGTTTCAAAATGGTGAGTTGGCGAACCGAAACAAAAAAAAATGTCTAAACGAAAATAAATGAAGAACCTTTGCAAAGAAAGCTAAAAATAAATTAAAAATATATGTATGATTTTTTTCCTCACATTAGACAAACAAAATGACATTAAAGCCGCCACGCATGGCATACGCAAGGAGTTGCAGCAGGAGCAGGAGAAGCAGGCGCAATTGCAGGCGGAGATTGGCGTTTTACAGCAGCAGCTGGCCGAGGCCAAGCAAGGTTTGTGTGCGGCAGCGCGGCTCTCCGATCAGTTGGAGGCGTGTCAGCGTACGATTGCGGTGCTGCGAGAAGAAGGTGAATGTGCATTTAAATTTGCTTGTTTTTTTTTTTTTTTTAATAAACACCGCAGTTTGTAAAAAAAAAAATATTGAAAATGGGAGAAATGTTGTTTACTAACACTATGGTTATTCTGCAAGAGTTCATAACATGCAAGAGAGGTTGCTCACAAATTTCTGTTACTAACCCACCATTCAACCACAATGAAACACCTCAGCCATAAGGGAAATCTTCAATAACCGCACGTATGTAAACTGGCATTTGGCATTTTAACGATCCGAGTACAAAATTTGCTAATAATAATAACTGCAAAAAAATGTTTACAAACAAACGAAACATTGTAAAAAAGAATTGCTTAATCACTAATATGTTGCAATGTTTCCCTTAAGCCACGCTGATTTCGATTCCTAAAGGTAAATATCAGCTGGTAATTCTGGGATTTTCATAATTTTCAAACACTCGGAATTTCAGTTGGTATACACTTTTTCGAATTCTATGTAGACACCGCAATGCAAGAAAAACTAAACAAAAAAAAAACAGCAAAATAAAAGTAAAATTTTTACAATAATCATGAAGAACTACATGTAAGCGTATCTGCACTGGCATCACCACAACCACTACATTCAAAAAAAATAAAAAATCACTATTTCAGCAAACAAAAAAAAAAAAACACAAACAGTATCATTGCTCACAGCCACATCGCCACCTTCGCAAATCAAATTAATTATGCATAGCTGCCCATTCATCGCCCAAAATTTCATTAACGCACACACAAAAGGTGAAATGCACGAATTGGCGCGGTCTTAAAAATCATACATTCCCAGGATTGCTGGTTGATGCATCGAAAATAAATGATTTACTTGGTTAAAAAATTTGCGCCAATCCTCTAGGTCAATGTTGGCCACTTCATAGACACGCGTGCCAAAGCTTTCTGTACAATTTGCATCCGGCTGGCACAAAATAAAAGCTTTCGCTGGCCAACTCTGATTATTGTATTATTCTAACATTTAGTATAAACCAATATGTGCGTATAGTATATATACTAACTTTTTTAATTATTATTTTCTAATCATCTACATATAAATGAGTTGGAAACTGTAGCTCTAAAGCTCGTTTTACGTTACTTGGATTTAACATAAGAAAATTAACAAATATTTGCTATTTATTTTAATAATTTGTGGAGTACCTTTTTGCCACTTCAAGTGAATATAAGAAAAACACAAAGTTTTATGGCCTTATTCATAGAAAATAAAGTGCATTTCTAAAGCTTTACAAAATGACATTTTCATACAAATTTTCGATTTATAAGGCACTTAAAGACCTCTTTATTTTTTATGAATTTGAGAGTTAGCTTTTATTGTAGTGCTTTCTAGAACTCAAAAGAATTGTTTAACTTTTAGTAATTTCATTTTAAAACTTTCAGTGGTGAAAATTAAAAACTGCCTAAATCTGATTTTGCCGCCGCGCATATATGTATAACGTCAAAAAATACATTTAAGAAAATTTCGATTTATTTTACTAAAAACAAGCAGCAGCAGATCGCCTGAGAGTTTGGGTTTCAATTGTTTTCATAACTTTTTATTATTTTGCTATGTCGCTGTCAAGTATAGAAAATAAACTAAATAAACTACTACTTAAAAAAACATCCCTGTTCATTTTTTACCGCGAACTTAATGTAACGTAAGCGAAGAAACCTATTTTTTTTTGTATTCAAAACAATTTCTATCGTTATTTTCTACAGCTTATGAAGCTTCAATTGATAATTGCTCTAACACATCAGATTTTTTTTTGTATTGAAATACCATAACCTAAAAAGGGCGACAGACAAAAAGTGAGATTCATGATTACATTTAATTCTCTGAGTATTTTTTAGTTTCAAATATGCAGCGTGCCGGTTAGTCCCTATCAGTTAGACCATATAGCTTTTTTTTTAAACATATATTTGTCTGGAGCTTCGTCGTCGTTGCGTTCAGTGCACGGTTTAGTAATTAACATTTTTACCTTAACACTTCATTATTTTTTATGGACATCTTTTTTGTGTGTATTACATATTATCTTACACATTAGTGCACCTAATATGCTTCTATAGCTGTTGATTTTTACTATTCAATTTGAATATTTTTGTTTTTTTTTGTTTTATGTATTCTTCACAATTTTGCCTATCTGGTATATTTTCTTAGTCTTAAACTGATGATTATTGTTTTTAGTTTAGTTAGCCTATCACCTATCTTCTCTTTTACGCATTTCAGTTTAGCATAGTTTAGTTAGTTTTAATTTATTATTTAATATTATCTCTTCTGCGAATTTTAATTATATATGTAATTATAATTTATTTTTTCTTGCGTCCCACGTGTCCAATGCAAAATTGGGAAATCTCAATTTGTAACTGTGAGCGAAATCGATATGCTGAACTCACGTTGCATCTGGAGATTGCCTGATGTTGCATCCGTTTCTACATTCTTGTTTTTGTTCTACTTGTTGTTTGCTATTGTTGTTTATATATATTGATTAGTTTAAATTTGATTTGAATTTGAATTTGGTTTGAATTTGAATTTCGTTTTTATTTTGTTGAATTTGATCTGCTCTTTTCCAAAATTTATTTGCATCTATTGCCTGCATCTACATATTTCAACACATTATTCAAATAGTAAAAATATAAATACAAAATTGTAAAATACATATGTACGTACAGTCTAAACTTCCACTTGCTTGTGTAAGCAAAATAATTTTTCAATTATTAACAAAAAAAAAAAAAAAAAAAAACAGTTTGATAGCCTCGCAATTCCTCTAATTGTAAAAAATATTCGTTCCGCTCTCATCGAATGAATGCTCGTCATCCGGCCTCCTAAACCGGCTATAGCTGCGTGCGTCTGGTTGAGTATTACATCAGGTACTGGTGTGCAATTGCCTTATCATTCTACCAGTACTTATGTCATACTGTCCCGGACGCCACGCCCAAATCTGCATGCCCTATAACAACGATGGATAAAAAAGAAATACTAAACAAGTGTTGTATGCCTGCAAGGAAAAGTGTACGAAAAATTAACTCACTAAATGCTAAATTTATAATTGAATTTAATAAACGGCGTTGAATATTTTTTAAATATTTTTAGGTGCTAGTTTTTCTTTATTTTCCTTTTTTTTTGGAAATTTTACCCGTTTTCCAACACTGCAATTAACACCATTTACCTATGCACATATTTCCTCTCTAGTTGATGCATTGAAGCAGCAGAATGAGCAAATCTCCAGCAAACTTAAGGCTAGCGAGTCTAGTCAATCGGACAAAATCGAGAAGAGTCTCATCAAGAGTCTGTTGATTGGCTATGTGGTGAGCAGTAATCCGAGTGACAAGAATCAAGTGCTGCGCATGATATCCTCCGTGTTGGACTTCACGCAAAACGAATCGGAAAAAGTGGGCCTCAACAAGCAGCAGTCGAGTTGGCTTGGCGCCATATTGGGTGGTGGCAGCCCGTCAGCGCAGGGTACGATCATCAGCAACTAGCTTACCACCACTATCTTTAACTCTTTCCTTTCTTTTATTTCTGCTTTCAGGTGTACACTCCAAGGACAATTTGGTGCAGGCCTTCGTACAATTTCTGGAACAGGAGTCACAGCCCAAATCGGATGCCAGTACCATGCCCAACTTGCTAAATATGACACAACAGAGCAGTAGTCCGCCAGCGCGTCGCATATCCACATCCAGCAATAGCAGTTCATCGGCGGCGGGGATGACGACGGGTAACTCCCCGGCCCCGGCTCTACCCATTCAACCAATGATGCTGAATGAGTTTGCACCGACGCGCAATTCCAGCTCAATATTAAAAGATATCCTAAGCGATTCTTGATTATTGTAAACTTTAAGCTTTTTGTATCCCATGCTGTAGTTACCTTTATTCTACTTTATTTTACTTTACCTGCATGTAACGCTTGCATGCAACTGATATTTTTTTGTTCTTAGAAATATGCAGTAGGTATGTTTGTATATGTATTATTTACTTGATATTTTGTTGAATCAAAGTGTTTAATTGTAGTCGTCGTCTAGCAATTTCTTCCTGTCCTGGCCGCGTTCGAATTCAATTGAAATCATTTGTTTCTAGAGTTATTTTTCTATTTGATTATTCTGTTTTACCTGTAAATATATATAAGTGTATTTTGTAATAAAAATGTAGTTGCATTTTGAAATGCGCGTCTAAGCATCTTCTACTATGTATTGTGTTAGGAAGGGCCTCTATCAACGGAATGAGCCATTACGAAAAACTGCAATTGAACAGAACTTTTATGTTTTTGCATTGTATAAAAATGTATTTGAAATAAATATAAACAATATACATACACATTATACATTATACCATATATTTAAGCACAATTTAAGATTAATAAATCAAATAATATTTTAACAAAATCTTAAGCAGTGTTGCCGTTTTTTTGGGCTTGTCCTGCCGAAATTGGTCGGTATCGTCTTGTATCATGTTGTTGTGGTTGTAGTACGTTTTTGTCATGGCAATGGACGACAGCTGTGGCTGAGTGATTCGATACTTGGACCGGGCAAATCTAAATTAGAAAAAAGTTTCTCTAAGACCGGCCGCCCCTCGGCAGGCAATGGCAAACCGCCAAGTATATTTCTGCCATGAAAAATAGTCGGTAAAATCTATTTGCCCTTCCGAGGCGGCACAAATCACCTGAGGTTTTCATTCAGACAGACGTTAGAAATCGGAATAAGGTAATTGTAGCTTACTGAAATTTTATCAGATACATCTTTGCATATTGATGTATGTGTAATGTATGTACCATTGCGGATTTCGGAGTAGCTCATTCAGTGTTTGAAATACTGAATACGGAGGAATGATCAGGGTGATTACTCTGTAATGCGATGCGAAAGCAAGTGATTCGCATTCGCGCCGACACATCGTCAGTAATACACAGGGTCGATTGCCTATCGCATCGCATTTTACTTTATCGCATTACAGAGTAGCACCCCTGAAATACTTTAGCAAAATATCGCACTCACGCTTATGCTCATAAAACGAAAGTGTTTTTTATAATTTTGAAGCATTCAAGGTATAAGGCGAGAATTAGTTCAGCTCAGTAAAAAAATTCCAAATAAACTCACTTTGTAACTGTCGAAATATGCAAATCTGTACAAACATACAAATCGTGTGATCCCTGCTTTAGGTGTGATTTTTTTACATACAGCGTAAACAAACGGCAACGTTAATCCAGTCAGCGATTTCGCGGATTAAGCGAGCCACGAGGTTGTGGATTCGAATCCCATGTCCAGCCAAATTTGTTTAAAGTTTCTTTAGCTCCTTGAATAACTATTTTTATTTATTGTTTAATGTAATTATAGTTTTCTTTGCCTTTTTTATAAAATTTATTTGAACAAATTAAATTAAGGAAGGGGATGGGACGCACCTAAACGCAAAGTTTGCAAACGGCTGGTCAGATTTTTTCAAAATTTTTTAATCTCCCTCTTCCTATGGTGAATAAGGGTGATGTTGATGAACCCCAACACAAGTAAATCTATTAAGGTATGTGAGTGTCAAATGAAGTTGAATAACTCAGTGAGAGGGGAGACCAGTATGTTTGCATGTATGTATATAAAAAAATATTTATTGGACCAAAAAGTAGTGGGTAGGCACTGTGGCCAATGGTAATCAACTATTACCACCTCCGCATGGTTGTAAGCCATGCAGAGTCCGCAGAAGACTCCGGAAGCAGTGTCCGGAGGATGCATCAGACTAGGCCGAGCATACTTTGAAGTGCCATCTTATTGAAACTTAAGAAAGTTCAATTACTTGGCAGTTGAGAAGTGCATGTGCAAAAATTTCCTAAGTTGCATAAAGGAAATTTTTGCACATGCAGCAGTACATAGCATGTATTTAGGCGCCTGGTGTTAGCAGACGCGCCTAAACAGAAGTCCCACTACCCCTTGCGAGATTGCCGCTTTATGTTAGTTTGGAAGGCTTCGGTGTAGATTTAAACATGATTTATTTATTTTAGATAGGATTTGAGTGCAATTTTCGACCTTCTATGTTCGAATTCGATGCGCGGGTGATGAATATAAGTAGACCCCATTTCTAGACGAGCGGTTTGCCTGCTGCGGTTTATGTAGGAGCTCTACCTCTCATATTGGTTAAGAACTTGTTCATCAGAAGCATTCACATCAACGGGGCATAACACACTGATACATGCTTCTGCTTGCCTTCTTTGACATCATCTTTGAAGCGCACTCATCCATCGTTTGTTCGACAATTTAAAAGATTCGCAATCAAGTGATACATATATGACAGCATTGACTGCGACTAAGTCGAGACTCACCAGTGCCTCGGTGAATGCTCTTTAAGGCTTTCAATAGATTTTATATGTATAAACGCATAAAGCTTTCACTAATCATCACTGTTTGGGCCAATCGTTAACCCTTTACTTACCATTATTGTATGACTGAAAAATATATATTTTTTCTTAATGAAATGAAAACTCTTATTTGACATTTAGACACAAAATTTAAATTTTTATGTATTTCATTTCTATTTTTCGTGTATCTTTTATCATTTTCGTTAATTTAGTTTCATTTTTTCGCTAACAGTTTTGCTTACAAATATGTAAATACATACATACATAAAGGGGAGGTACTTACTTATAACAAAAAAAAAAAAAAAAAAAATTTAATAAAAACAATTCAGCAATTAGGAAAAGCTTAACTCTATACTTATGTATTTATGTACAAAAAGTTTTTTACAATATTAAAAGTTAAATTATTTACGTATTGTGTGTTGGAAAGAGTTTTGGGCAATCGCAAGGGCATTAAATTATGACAAGAGAAGTGTAGTTAACAATAATAAATAACTTATAAAGAGCTGTATTTGTGTGAATATGAATGTATCTACATAAAGAAGTGTCTACTATACATTCATACACCCTTAATTAACTGCAATAATTTGGCTTCAACGCTGGTGCCTTCAAAGGCAACAAAAAATATATATATCGTGTTAAATATAAATATATGTATATATTTATATATGTGTGCGTAACGTACATATCGAGCCCTAACCGCCAAAATAACGTAAGCGAATTTTTTTTTTTCAAAATTTTCTTTTTGATGCAGAAATGCATCCAGATGCTCTAGGAATTTTTCTGAATCAAAAAGAAAATTAAAAAAAAAAATTTCACTTACGTATTTTGGCGGTTAAGGCTCGATATAAAGGTATTTTTCACTCGATATTAAAACATTTTTGGAGTCATATGCTTGTATTAAATATTAAATATAACGTAATTATCAATGGCTTTTTTTTCATAATTTAATTTCATAGGCAAATTTGGAGTAACGATAAAAATAGTTTTCTCAACTTTTCATCAAATTCAACATTCTTTATGATAAATCTCTTATTCGTCAATCAACATTTTATATAAATTGTTTTCTTTGTGGTGTTTAGTATATATACACACATATATATACACACAGGAAACTAACAGCAACTATACATACATATATTCAGCTATATTGATTACATCATGTACATACATACATACTTATATATGTAAGTAAATAAGGAAAATGTTAATCTTTTCATTGCGCTATGAAATAGCTAACTTTTTAGAGTTTTCCCATAAAAACTAATTAAAAACTTAACTGTTATTTAACGCTACATAAACATACAATACATATGTATGTATGAGTTAATTTTTGTGAATAAGTATATATGTATACGAATGTCTACAATCTTTATTTGCTTTGGGCAAAGTTCATTTCATTCGCTGCTCTGCGACTTATTTTCTTCTAAATAAATTTTTCTTTAATTATAAAAATATACATACATACATTACGGTTAGCTAAAAGGAATTTCCACATTTTTGTTTTACTAAGTACTACATACATACATACATAGATATAAATATTTAAATATCTCCTAATTGCATTAGTAAATATCATTGTGAAATACTAGACTGTTTTGCTATTAGATATTTTATAAAATTTATAGGACTTAAATTATATTTAGTTAAGAAATGTACAAAAAATGATTTTTATTTTCGCTGATCGTACAAATATAAAAAATTCTTTTTGGCTTTTAGTAAAAAAAAAAAAAAACGTTTCATGTAAGCATATTTTTGTTCTGTCTCAGTTTGTGGCATAGATTGGCTAGTAGTGGTGCTTCGTTGGAAGAATTATGGGTACTTCTGTCAGATAAATATATATGCTTATGTATACATATGTATTTTTAAGTTTCTTGACGGTTTTTTTTTAGCTAATGTTGTATATAAAATTTTACTGGTATTATTATATGCGGATTTTCTACTTGAAACTGTATGGTTAAAACAAAAAATTAATGTTAAAAAGAGTTCAAACATAATATTAATATCTAGTTCTGCGCGGGCTCAGCTACAAATTTTGAAGTTTATCATGGACAAAATAGTCAAAAAAAAAACAAAATAAAAATTAATTCGAGCATAGAGAATTTTGGCTCTTAAAATAATTCAGTTCATTTCACCCACTTAAAATTTGGAAGTTAATTATTTTCCAGCGTTTCTCATTCTTAGGCAACAATATTGAGGTTGTTCATACTGGCCTGGTTATCAGGTTATGTGGTTATATTTTTTATTCAGCTTAAAACAATAAAATACACTAAATAATAACCTGATAATCAAGCAAGTGTGAACAACCTCATTATTTTTAGAATCAAATCATATTTTTAATGCTTCCTTTAGATTAAAATTCCGGGCATTTTTCAATACATTAACATTTTTTTCAATGTCTAAAATCTATGCAATTGCATTGTTGTTCGATTTTTGTATTAAGTGTTTCGCTAAGACACCGAAAGCCACATAGATACATACATACATACGTTGGACGAGAACATACATACACACTAAAGTTACACATCTACATCTACATTTAGTTGGATGCTATGATTTTGTTCACTGTATGTACAGTGGCGGTCAAAATTAGATGAATGGTGTTTCGTTTTTTAATATTTACAATGTTTTCCAAGATACATTTTTTTATTAGTTTTATTTTAATACAAAATATGGTCCATTCTTTAACAAAAACCATATAAATCACACTTTAAAACTTTACATAGAATTTAGAAAAATCCCAAAATTTTGTATCTAAATTTCGAGCTTTTTAACCAAAATTTTTATAAATTTTTTGTGCATGCACTTAACAGGCCTATAAAATTTTAGTAAAATAAGAGTAAGCTTTGAGCGGCTAAAAATAAATTTTTAATAACTTTTTTTGCTGACGGCTTATGCGGTTTATTCCATATAAATAGCGAAATTTAGGAAAACTGGCGTTCACTTTTTTTAGTTAATGCGATATTTAGCCGCTCAAAACTTGCATTTATTTTACTAAGATTGTATAAGGCTGTTAACAGCATACCCAACATTTTTTTTTAAAATTCTGGTTAAAAGGCTCGAAATTTAGATAAAAGTTTTCGGAATTTTTATAAAGTTTAAAAGTGTGATTTATATGGTTTTTTTAAAGCATGGACCATATTTTTGTAAAAAAAATATCACGATAAATTTATCGTGAAAAACTTTGTAAATATTAAAACGAAACACCATTCATTCATTTTTGACCGCCACTGTATACACATATGGTACAGAGGCTCAAAAAAGTTTTCACAAGTTGATTTTTCTTTAAATATTCACAGTTTCTTAAGCTAACTATTTTTGTTTTGGTTTAGGATAATATTTTTCATGCTTTAATCAAAGCCATATTAAACAAAGTTTCAAATTTAAAACAAAAATTTTAACTTGCAAAAAATTATGAAAATTAAAAAAAACACATTATGTGAACACTTGTTTGAGTCACTATAAGTAGTAATGAATTTTAGTTCGCATGTTAACGACTGATTGCATAGGGCCTTTAGAAATTAAAGTTACGAATGCCTTTATCTCCAGACCAGCTACCAGTTTCACCATAAACATATCTACAGTACGCTTATAAATACATATACTTGCATATATTCGTATGATTGTATGTATGAATATACATGCATATATTCTCCAACAAAGCACTAATTGCTTCTAGATATATCTATTTATTTTTGTAAGTATTTTTGCACTCTTTCCACACCCATCAATCCCACACTCCACATTTTATCATGCAGATTTATACCCTCTCTATTTTCCCCCCTATCACAATTTAGTTGCCTATACACTCCAGCGAACCAAATAACTAAATTTGATCTATCCTTAAATGCAATTTTGAAACCTTTTTGCACTCCCCATACTCGTAGCAGTGTAAGTCCCCGGACCCACGTACAACAACATTTCGACTCGCTGTTAGCCAGAAATCGTAAGCGTTGGCGTTTCATTTCGTTTTCTACTCTAACTTATCCTTCGCGATCATCCTTCGTCTGGCTCTCGGGTACATCCGGTTGTTTCAAACTAATACTCTTAGCCTCTACACGTTCCCTCTGACTATCGAATGTCGCCAAATATGTAGTCATTCCACATCACAGCACTTGATTTTCGACGAAAATAATCTTTTCCTTTTCCCAGTCACAGCTAACTGCAAGTGTTTTGTTTCTAAGTTCCTTCTTTGTTCGTGGAGAGCGCGCTCTCTTCTCGCACAGCCACTTCACCGGCTTCCGCTAATGTTTCGTTCGCAGTTTCTAGTTTGTCCGGCGCTTCCTCTACTTTTTTATCCTCCCCTCCATCTCCTTTGCGCACTGTATACAGATATACCTCCATGTGATCCTTGCCCTTCACATAAACGCTGCCACGTGGCTCGAACACGTACTTATCCTCCAAAAAAGGCAAGCACTCCTTACCCACCTGTATGCGGTTGGGCACACCTGTAGAGTCCATACGCGATGCCACATTAACCGCATCGCCCCAGATGTCGTAATGCAATTTACTCGTGCCGATTACACCGGCCGTCACATCACCGATGTTCATCCCGATACGTAGTATGAGGTTAAATTCGAGCAGGTCCTTGTTAAAAGCGTCCACCACCTCTTGCATAGCTATGGCGAACTCCATCAATGCATGTATGTGCTCGTTCTTATCACCACGATGTGAGGGGTCTAGCCCGCTGGCTGCCATGAAAGTGGAACCGATTGTCTTTATCTTCTCCACGCTGCGGAATTCGGGTCGAGAGAGTAACTCATCGAAGTCGCCTATCAATTCGTTCAGCACACGCAGGTACTCCTTGCCGCCGAGATAGCTTTCGTCGTACATTTCGTTGAAGTTCACAATAGACGCGAATATGATGGCGACATTGTGATGATTTTCAGAGTATTTCGCGGTATTCTTTAGATGTTCGGCTACGTGTTTTGGTATGATATTATGCAGCAACATATCCGCCTGATTTTTCATGTTTTGCACGCGTATCTTGTCCTGATTGGCCACAGCATTGCCGTAGAAGGTCAGGCGATAGCCGATCTCGAACTCGCGGTTCAAAAACCAAACTAGCACTAATATGAGTAGAAGATCTAAGTAAATCTCCACATGGTAGTCCTGGAACCATTTGATCTCCTCGATGAGGTAATTGCCACTCTCGGTGCCGGGGAAAGGCAAGCGTGTTGCATTTTGCGCTACAGCCGCTGCTTCTGCAGCATCCGTGCGATTCGAGTAGACCGTCAATTGACTCACCGCAATGCCAACGAAGCACATGGCCGCCATGAGTGCCAAGGTGTTACGCATCCAACAGTTCAACTGTGTAAAGTTGCAGAAATGTACGATGCATACGAAGATTAGGAAGCCATAGTGATACTCGAAAGCTTCGAGCAGGTTAAGATCGAGCAGAAGGAAGTTCGCAATTATCAATATTACCGGCATGGCCATGAGTATGGCCAAGCAAATGTGCCACGGGTACCAGCTGGAGATGGCTTCGAATATGCGGTCCGCACACGATTCCGTGTCGTTGATTTTTGTGCGCGCCTGTGTGTGCCGACGACACATTTGTCGCGTGAACAAGAACAGTGCAAAAATCTGTATGGCTGTGAAGACAGTGAAGAGAGAGACCCACAGACGAAAGCTGGGCGTGACGGTGTTTGGCGTCATAAGAAAAAGTGATATCGAAATGCACAGGTACACTGCAATACCAATGAAGATATCGATGTATGTGTTATAGCGTGGCGTCGCCAATGTCGGTGGACCTTCAGTCTCGTTCTCGTTGCCAAAGCGATGAGCTTTGGAGCGAAAGTCGCGTTCCATTTGCCTGGACTTGAAGTACAAACTGAAGCGTTTGAGCGGCGGCTTCACCAGGTAGCTTCGTTGAGATTTAGCGTTGTCACGAACGCAACGTATTAACTGTAGATCGGACTGTTTGCGCAGCTGCTGTAGACAGGCAGCTAATGGGTCGGCTACTTGTGGCGCGGGCTGTGGTATCGGTGGGAGTGGCACGTGGGGCAAGGTGGTGGCGTCGCCAATGTTTGAAATGCTAGACGTTGAGCTGGTAAAGTAGCCGGAGACACGGTGTTGACTAATTGCGGATTGATTGAGCGCGTATATTTGGTGTTGTATTGAGGAGCGTCGCGAATTGCTCTTGATGCCTGAATCTTTGCGTGAGGTGGCCGACGCACATATGCTAAGCCCATCTGGCCAAATACTCGAGTTGCGAGAGTGCGCAGATTGGTGATTGGCTGTCGCTGTGAGTGCGCAGGGAAATGGTACCCCGCTGACGATTAGCGGCTGCGTGGCGGGCATATCTTTGCTTTTTTCTGCCGTCGCAGTAGTGAGGGTGGAAGCACGCGGACGTGGTACCGGTGAAGTCTCCGACTTGCCACTACGTCCACATTGGGATCGGTAGCTGCCCGAACGACCGAAGGGTGAAATATCGCTGCGTGATTGACTGATGTAGGAACGAATATCAATGATATCGTCGAACATTGAGAACTGACCTGGTGAGCAGCAGCTGCCATCCGGGGAACGCACAAAGTTGTGCGAAATGCCCGTAGAGGTGGCGGCGTGCTGCAGCATTGGCTTTTGCGGGATTTCCAGGGTGTTTGAGGTTAGTGAGGGCTTGGATGATTCAACCACCACCGACAGCTGGTGATAACCATTCGGCTCGATGAACGCGACTGTCTCATCGCTATTTGCTGCCGCAGACTTGAGGCTCGTCCCGCCATTACCAACATCAGCGCAAGACGATTTGTCGGTGTGTTTGACGATGCCCTCGATTTTTTTGAAAAAGCGCGGTACCTTACAAACTTTTAATTTAATTTTTGTGCGTCCGGTTTCCTCCGCCGAGTGCGCTTTGTGTGCGCTGCCATTTGTTACGTGAAGTCCGTTACAACAGCCATCATTTACTTTATCCGCTTCGTCAGCGGAATCCAAGCTGCCGGGTAGACTCTTTGTGGTGATAATGATCTTTGGTCGCTCGCGAATCACAACTACTGGTGGCGCGCCTAATGCATCGGCATGTACTACCCCTCGTTCTATGTCGCGTTCACGGCTCTGAGACTTCTTGCGCAGCTTCATACTGAGCGAGGTGAGACGCGGACGCATCGATAGTATGGGCGAGGGGTTGAGGGAAGAGGACAGTTGACCAACAGGCGAAGCGGGTGGCACATTCGGTTGAATGACCGAGATGTTGGTAGCACTCAGCGAGAGTGGCGTAGGTTGCCCCGGTATGCCCGGCAGTTGTAGGCGGCTACCGCTATAGTTGCCTGGTATGCTGGGACTCAGACTGTTTGCGCGCGACACATCTTTCCGCCGACCGACCACAAAGTAGGTGCGATGACCTGCAGAAAAAGAGATATATAGTATGTAAGTAAATAATTAATTGTCAATTGAGTAGATGGTACCAAAAACCTCTTCGCCCTCTTCCAGTAGATAAGCGTCGCCTAAGAAATTGGAGGTTTCTTCGGAGATATGCACTTGCTCAGGCTTGCCAGATGACTCCATTCTGCAATAAGAAGAAAAAGGTGAGAAGCTTTCTGTAGGAGTTTTCTCTGCCATAACTGCTTACTTATTCGCTAAGGATACATCGTTGCTCCAGACGTCGAACTTCACCCGTCGAGTGCCCACTATTCCGCACAGTACGGTACCGGTGTGCACGCCGACGCGCATTTTGACACCCTCATGACGCTGTGCATCAAAGCAGCGCATAGCATCGATCATGCCCAGACCCATTTCGACACAGCAGATAGCGTGGTCTGCTCGCGGCTCCGGACATCCTGACACGCAGTAGTAGCAGTCACCTAGAGTAGAGATTTTCTCGCAGCCATTGAGTGTACAAAGATCGTCGAACCGCTCGAAAAGGTCGTTGAGTATCTCCACCAGCTGCTCAGCCGTCTTCGTGGAGGACATTTTGGTGAAACCAACAATATCTGCGAACAAAATGCTCACATTGTCCATGCTGTGCATGTGGAATGGACGAAATAGTGTCTGTAAGTCGTTGGATGTGCGCGGCCGCACATAGTGGGAATCTGGATCCACTACGCCATCTTTGGTATCAATGCCGGCGGCTCCGCCCTCGTTGAGTAGCATGTCGGCAACTTTCGGCGGCATTACCGAGTGTATCATTTTCTCCTTAAGTTGCTTCTCCATCTCTAGTTGGCGACGTACCAGCAAATTTTGGCCGACCTTCATAAACATGCCGCGCATGCGCACCACGTTCATGATCAGCACGTGAACGCCCACCAGATGAACGCAAATGTGCAGTAAGATGCGCAGCAGCATAATCTTATTATTACACTCAGTTGCGGCGCCATGTGTCGCACTATTGCCCACCACTATATGCGAAGCTACTTCGAAGAGTGCCGAGTATGCGACGGCAATGAAAGCACTCATCCATAGTGGCATCGGCAGCGCAGTATAAATGAGCAGTACAATTGAGACGCAAATGGAGAAGTGCCCAAGCGGACTGAAGGCGCGTCCCGTGAAAATGACAAAGGCCAAGGAGGAGGCGCACAGCACAATGGCCGTGAGCGCAGATATGAAAGTACGATAGGCGCGATACATGTCCCAGTGCGTGAAAGACATTGCGGCGATTATGATGAGCGAAAGCATTGAGAAGGAACTGGATATTGGACGCCAATAATTTTCAGAGCCGCCATCGATCAGAAAGTACAGGAACCACGAGAGGGAGCAAAGTAAGATGTAGGAGAGCGCAAATCTGTTGAAGAGATAGAAAGGGCACGACTTATGTATTATTTTCGAAACGTTTTAGATAGTATCAGAGAGATTAATACGGTACATTTACTAGTGGTAAGCTAAAATGAAAATACGGACCATAAACTCACACAAATTAATTTTTATTGGGTATAGTTCTCGAACTACGTCTAACTTGCTTATCTGTCTGTGAATTACACAGAAGAGCAAGTAGTGAACACCAATATCTTCAGCAAACTCAAACGTCACACTGTTGGCTAAAACACTGCTTCCTCGTTAAACAACAGTTCGCCAATGTGGGCGCATATTTACGAGTAATTAAGTGTCTTAATATCCTTACATTGCCGGCATTTTTTTGTTTTGCTGTATATATTAAGCGCTGTGTCCGCTGGCCAACTGTCATTTGCGATTGCTGCCGCAATGTCGAATAATTTGCCACTTGCGAGAGACGCGCAAGGAAAATAGCAAAAAACAAAGCTGGTAATAAGTAGGGGTATGAGGCAGAGGAAAACATATTTTTGTATGTCTTACGAAAGGCGAGCATCAGTGAAGTATTGAGTGAGAATGTTTGTGTCGAGTTGGCGTCGCATTTATTTCCAACTTAATGACGATTTCGTGCCACGTAATTAAAATCAATTTAATGCGGATGAGAGACATGGAGCGCACAGAAGACACTTAGGCAAACACGTAAAAGTGAAAATGAACGGCATGAATTGCTGGTAAAACAGTCCTTAAAGACCGCACGTATAGTATTTTTTGCGGTTACATTCGATGAAGGTGGTTCCCTCCTTCTGTTTAGTGATCATTGATTTAATCAATGAGGTTGATTTTATTAGGTTGCAGAAAGTGCGTGTTACAAAAAAAAAGAAAACGGATATTGATAACGTGTATTATAACCTCAATTAAATTTATACGTCGCCATTAAATAGCCTACTTTTGTTGCATGAACTGTTCCTTTAATCGATATACCAGTTTAAATATTTACAGCAAGCTGCTATCAGGGCATACCCGGAGCGATGCGCACATGTCCGACGATGGCGCAGGAAATAGTCCTCGAACTTGAGCTCCTTCATATAACCATAAATCAAAGAATTCTGCTTAGCTTCGCTAGGGAGAGATTTGGGAAAGGTAAGGTCATATGTACGAGGAGTATGGTCCTCCATCCTGCAAGCTCTATTCCCTAGAGATGACATAGGTACAGCCATAGCCCTTGAGAAGAAATTTGAAATAGATATATGCAGCGAAGCAACCTGGGCCGTCTACGACGTGGAGAGACTACTCCAGGATAGCACGCTGCACTACTACAAGGACGGCTCGAAAACTCGAGAAGGAATAGGGGCTGGAATATTTGGACCCAGGACCAAGATCTCTGCTTCTATGGTAAAATATCCGATATATTAGCAGAGGGCACAGAAACGAAAGCGACAGCGGGGCGGCACCCAAGGCGCTACTATCTTATGAGTTACAAATCGATGTTAGTCCTTGGATGAATTGAGAAGCTTAACTCCTTTGGCCAGTTAGCGAGGACGAGCGGCGGACTTTCTCGCAAGAGATGCCCCAGTTATCACTCCAGTTTACCCCTATTCCTTACTGGGAATAGGACCCAATATTTTAAGGGAGGAGCTTAGGAGGAATATAAGCTGGCATAGCTCGTTGGGAATGCGTCGGGTGAATAGGTTACTGGGCGAAGGGGGAGGGATTAACAATAGAAGATTCCAAAAGTTTATTAACCTCTCAAATAAGAGGCTTAAAATATTAACTGGTATCCTTTAAGGACACTTCGGACTAAGAGGACATCTGCATAAGTAGGCGATATGGTCGAATGGTCTTCGCCGGTTCTGCGACTTGACCATAGAGGCACCGGTACTTATACAAATCGAGTGTGACGCAGTCTGCAAAAGAAGTGGAAGAAGTTTAGGCTAAACGTGGCCACAGATTGAACAAATCCACTCCCAACGTCCGAAAGAGCTATTGAACTTTCTGAGGAACCTAGATCTATGTAGAAGAAGTATTGCGATGAGTAAAGGGTATAAAGGATGCCCAGATCGTGAAGCACTCCCCTTTTTTAATAGCTTCCTATCTTTCAAGGCCGTAACTCTTCACACTTTTGCCNTTTGTTGCCAAAAATGGAAGAACTGAACTTGGTTGACATGTGGTTTCAACAAGATGGCGCTACATGCCACACAGCTCGCGATTCTATGGCCATTTTGAGGGAAAACTTCGGAGAACAATTCATCTCAAGAAATGGACCGGTAAGTTGGCCACCAAGATCATGCGATTTGACGCCTTTAGACTATTTTTTGTGGGGCTACGTCAAGTCTAAAGTCTACAGAAATAAGCCAGCAACTATTCCAGCTTTGGAAGACAACATTTCCGAAGAAATTCGGGCTATTCCGGCCGAAATGCTCGAAAAAGTTGCCCAAAATTGGACTTTCCGAATGGACCACCTAAGACGCAGCCGCGGTCAACATTTAAATGAAAATATCTTCAAAAAGTAAATGTCATGGACCAATCTAACGTTTCAAATAAAGAACCGATGAAATTTTGCAAATTTTATGCGTTTTTTTTAAAAAAAAAGTTATCAAGCTCTTAAAAAATCACCCGTTACTAAGCCACCCTGTCAATGCACCCACAATGAAATTAAGAGTTGCAGCTTAGTGAGCTTAAGAAGATCACCTGACTGGCTTCGGTTCATCCATAGTAAGAAAAACCTTGCAGTCCTTGTTTTTACTCTACGTTCGCTGAGCCGAATCGAGTTTATCCAAGAGTAGTCCGCATATAGTCTAGGGTACTTTTACCGGTTAGTGCATATGCAATGCAATTCCCTGCAATATAAAATGGCTCTGTATCCATATTAGTTCGAGTAGGGCAAAGACATATGAAAAAGTAAGAGAGGTCCCTGTAGAGATAACCCTGAGCGAGCCTTTGTAATTGCCGCTTGTCTATCAGATTTGATATTTATATCGCTTGCCGACATCGTCCAGTTAGGCAGCTTACCCACTGCTGCTTTGATGACAGATAACTCTGTCTGAAAGTACTGCAATGATCTGGATGCCCAACGCTAAGCCTCGTCATGTCCGCGTAAAAGTTCACTAATGCCTTTCAACTAATGCCTTCCGTCCACTCATCTCTTAAAGGAATGTGAGGGGAGCTCATCGGTGCCAGAGTAGCTACGCAGTGATACGTGTTATCAGGGCTAAAGTCGAAGTATTCTGAGGTGTCTAAATCTTGCGTTAGTTAAACACACGATGACCCTAATTGCCTGAGTGGCAAGTGCGGACAGGCGATTGCGAGGTCTCCTGGTTCTAATATTCAGTTCAATCAGGTCTCTCCAGCTTTGCCTGGAGAGGATGATTGATCTGCTTATAAGAAAAATAATCCTAAGCTTATAAACCATTTGAGTATGAGAATTTCTACTACTAATTTTCTGTTTTTGCTATCAGAAGAAAGGACTTTTTGTTGTATATTTTTATCTTTAAATAAAATGAATTTTCATACGATGACCATAAGTGTACTGTGATTACATATATGTAGCAATATGTCAATTAAGTAGGTATATGATATATATCCTCCACTATCTAGCGTTCGCTGACTACCTATTCTACATAATTATCCTTGCCACATCATTTCCTAATGTAATTTACGTAGTTATTCATTCTCCTTTGGGTGCGTGGATAATTTCTATTTGACTAATTGTCCACATCACAATTTATTGCTACTAAATAAAGCATTACTACATTAGTAGTGGAGTATTAACATACCCGAACAAATACATACATATACGCCCGTACATGGCTACGCAAAATAAATACACTCGTGGAGGTCTGCGGAAATGCTTGCGGTGAAGGATAATGCTTTGTTATTTGCGACCACAACCAAAAAAAAAAAAAAAAAAAAATAGAAAAAGGAAAACAATCAAGGCACTGTGACAATGTAGCGCATAAAGTAGCAAATAAAAAGCATGTGCGGTTATGTCAACATGTTAGGCGAGTGCAAAAAAGGACTAACGAAATTTTACACAAACAATTAGTTGAAAGCTTGTAAATAGATTAGGGATTAAATTAAAATAAGTCCTGTAGGTATTATTTGTGTTTTGTTTATATTATTTTTTATAGTATTCTCTCAACTCTCTTACTTATTTCGCTCGCTATTTTTAACTGCAACACAAAGTGATTGTACTGCACTCAAATGACAGCTGTGATTGAGCAGCATAGCAAGCAACACATTCATAACTAAATAAGTAAACAAATTTGTGTTTACACGTGGAATGGCAGGTGTGCTGTGTAGGTTGATGGCACTGCTGTTACATTGTCAACTAGGATTTGCTCACTTAACTTATTAAGTGCAGTCTACGCTGACTGTTGTTGCTATACGGTTTTTTGTTATTTATTTATTATTGCATTGTGCAGCGATAGAGAAATTTTTTACTTATGAATTTTTTTCATTTACTTCCCTTCGATATTTAGGAAAAAATATATTGTTTGAAATTTCTAAAAAAATATAACCCATAACCATTTTAAGGGCCTTTCTGATTACAAGAGAGGGCGAACGAACTCGCTTATATGAAAGTAATTTAGTTCTCCTACAAAAATGTTCTAACATGGGTACCAAAAAAAAGGATCTCATAAAAACACAATAACCTCGTTGTGTGACAACATCAAGGCGCACGCCACAAATCGGAGGAGAAGCTCGGCCAAACACTAACAAATTGTGTAAGCGCCAATCTATTATTATATTATGGTCACTAAATGTGTCAGCTATTTTATTAAGAGATCGGGACATTCCTCTGCTGCTTTAACAATCGGCGACATTTTTTTCAATGGATCAAAATCGTATAACACTGTACCAATGATGCTTTAGAAATAGAAATCACCTCAGCCTGAAAAAACGCTACAGTAATCGGGTAGGTAATCTTTCGTTTGGTGAAATTTCGACGATGTCGAACAAAGATGAGAAAAATTTGGGTGATTTGTGAGAACTATGCTCCGCAAAATCTATGGCGCTATTCGCATTGGTGGTGGGTAAAAGTGTTACTCTTAAAGGCAATTAGCTCTAATTTGCGGGATGGACTCTCAAGCCTCTACTGCTACACAAGATCGTGGAAATCTACTGAGCACTCCTGACCAGAGGTTAATTGTTATCGTCAGAAGCCTTATAATGAAATTATCAAGTGCTTACGTCGGTTTTCTTCCCTCCCAACTTTAATTTTTTTTCAACTAGGCTATCCTTGGTAACGTGCCACAGTACTTAGATGGATGATAACATCTCTCTGAGTCGTGCCCTTACCGGCAATTTTATTTTTATTGAGATATCGAGTCTTGTCGCCCGAAATTTTTTCACCCGCCCGTAGGGAATACGCATAAGGGAAAAGGGAAGAGTGCCCGATAGTGATAAGTCTGAGCATCTATCTTCGCTGTTATTAGCCAAGCCAAAAGCAATTTTCGCAAAAGAAGTTATCATGTTGCAAACACCGAGTTGGTCTAGAGATGAGAAGGCAGCTTTCGGATTAACATTGTTGAAGACTCCTTCGATATCAAGGAATACTGTGATCTAGCTTTTACCTCTCAAGGAGTCAACTCAATTAGCTGGAATGATGCCATTGTAACTTGTGTGATGAGAAGCTGCGAATAACCCCCTTTCGATCCTATTCTCAGTCATAATAAGTAAATGGAAAATGGCCATAATAGAAATGTACCGCAAGTATGTACATTAGATTGGTCAAAACAAAAATATTTCTTGCGGATTTTTTTCATATAACAATTGCAATTTCTAAAAATCGGCGTTGATTCTTTTAAACTTTCTTTGCAAACGGTCTTGCGCGTTTTCTTCTATAAGAAGTTCATGTTTGTATGCAAAATAGTGCAAAATGCCGTCACCAACAAAAAAAAAAAAAATAAAAATTGCAGCCGCTTAAAACCTGAACTTATTATACTAAAATTATTAAATTTATAAATTTGCTAATTAAAAAGTTTCTAAAGAATCAGATTGAAAATTTTTAATGAAAATTTTGAAATTTTTATAAGCTTTGTATTAAGTTTGAAAGTTTGATTTATATAGTTATGGATACAGCATGAACCATATTTTTATGAAAAAATAATGAGAACATTTTTACTTTAAAAAGCTTGGAAATATTAAACAAAAATCACCCTGTACCCATCACTGCTCCCCACTGTATATTCGAAAAAATTAAACCTCAATAAAGACGACTAAAAATTATCGAAAGACTAAACAAATCCACGAGCAGTGATTATTTGTTATTGAAAAGATTTTCGTTTAATCATAGATATCAACTACTGTACATATCGTCGCCCTTATGCCAAAACCATGCATGTGTAAAAATGAAAATTTTGGGAAATCAAGTTTGAAAGTGTTTTTTTTAAGAGACTTAATTCTATATTTATGCAATTAAAATTGTAAAATATGTGGTTTTCGTATACGCAAGGTATTTTGGGTTTTGGTATAAGATAGAACATCCAAAGTTTAATCAAGTTAGCCCCATAACCCAAAACTGATAAATTTGCACATTCATGATTCTGGCATAAGGGTAACGATTTGTAATAGAGATCTAAAGAGAAATGTTCTTAGTAAAAATCTTAAAACGAACCAAATTTCAAAATAAGTATTCGTTCTGGCTTTGTTTTCTAATGTTCCAAATTATTTTTGTAGCTGCTATTAAAAGAGTATCTTAAACGACTTAATGGCTAGTTAACGTTAAAATATTGTTTGGGAACTCAATGAAATTTTGATTTAAAGGACGAACGGCCTATGTCGACTTACACTAATTTAACTGACGGGCATAGATATTTTAAATATCTAGTCAAAATGCGACGTATTTAACTCCGTTAAATCTACATACATATAGTAAAGCTGATGAAACACTTCTTTGAATGATCGATTAAACTCATAGCAGGTCATTAACATAAATATAATGGAGTAGTGTCACGCAATATTTCACAAGCAGTTCACCACTGATTCAATCGTATAACCATTGCCCAAGAGAATACACAGCCCAGCCACTTAGATATATCTCTACAAATATCGTATACATACATACATACATACATGCTATAGTTGTTTATATAACTAAATTTGTATTCTCATAATAATTGCTCATGTGAGCAATAAATATTAAACATTTGCTTTGTTAAGTGCTCAGCAGAGTGATGTGGGAATGCTCAATAAATCGAACGGCATTAATAAATAAACACATGCGTGCGCAACGATTTCGAGGACGGCCCACAAATGCCATTTGAATTGTTAATATTAACTGGATTAAACATTAAAAAGCATATCTTTCGGGGGGCGGAGGATGAAGCAAATAGCACACCCTATTCCCGAAAATGCAGCAAGTACTAAGGACACAATATAGTAAGCGCCAAATTGTGGTGATAAAAATGTGCTTTTTAACTTAACAAAATGAAATTTATATTAAGTTCAAATATCGCGTAGCTAAAAAGTGCGCTTAATTCAACTGTGGAAAGTTAAAAGTTCAAAACAGCATAAATAAAATATGTATGCAGTTCTCATGGGTCAGTATCTGTGTGTGTAGGTGAGCGCCCATTTCGTTTTGTTATACGTGTATGAATTTACACCTAAAGGATAACGCACTCATTTTGCCTGTTTTATTATTCTATTTTACTTTAGGGAATTAGTAAACCAGTGTAAACTACTGTGTTATACGATGATTACAAGAAAGGTCAGTCATCTTCATTATTACTTTATAAAGGTATATAAATTTCAACTTGGAATAAAGGTAAGCATTTACACATACATACATACGTTCCTGCATACATTCGCACTGACATTTTGGAGTGTAGCTTTATTGTATGACGAAATGCGTAGATTAAAAAAAGCGGCTGACATTTTTGAAAGAAATCTGCTAAAATTTAAGCGAGTATTATGTTTGCTTTCAACTCGCCGTTACATACATACTTGTGTGAACAAAGTAATTAAAAAAGTATTTATGTACTTCCACGCTGCGGTAATAGAAATAAATAAAATCACGTATACGCCCTGGTTTCCTAGTGCACCCAACGTGGTAAATAGAGTCATTAAAAGTGGTGAGATCCGTGCAATGCGGTAGTTACGTATGTATGTATGTAGCTCGGAATGCTACACGATTTCAGACATCTTCGATTAAAAGACGCAGCATGGTGTTGGCTACTATCGTATTTTAGGTGCACCGGAATTTTGATGAAAGTTAAATCTTACTTACTTGTACTATACTTGTACATAAATCTTTAAGGGAAAATTCTGAAAAATTTCTCTTGTGGCCTTTTATGAACTGTATGATGCAACTTAGTTCATGATACTTTTCTGTTGAAAACGACATAACTTTTTATATTTAAAAGCTGAAGATATTTTGGTTCATCTCAAAACACAATTTTGGTGATCAATAAGAATTCTGGGCATATTTTTGAGATAATTTTCATCATTTAAGGCACAAGCATAATTTTTCTCTAATTTCAAAACTGAATAATATTATTTTGTTATTTAAAAGCTGGACATAAATATATATTTTTTTTTATATTTATCAATAAAAAATATCGCCGGCAAAATGTAGACCAAGATTGCATAGTAAAACGTGGGCTAAAAAACTTGACGCTAAAAACTGGAAACACGTAAGAGATTAATTTAACGAAAAATTTATATATATAGTAATAAGAAGTAATAAATATGTCTCTAAAAACTAAATGAAAAAAATAGGCTTCTTGTTAAAACCGTATAATCGAAAAATCAAAAGAAAATTAAATTAAAAAAGAACAAAATTATTTAAATAAAAAAGGAAATAAAATAAGTTTATAAATATCAAATAAAATGAAAAAATATTTATCTCTAAAACAATTAAATAAAAAAATTATAAGCAAATTAAATAAAAAATAAAAGTAAAAAATTAAAAAGTAAGTTTCTAAAAATGAACGGTAATTTAAAAAACTATATTTTACATGTTTTTAAATTCTAATAGGTTTATCCGATCTTGCATCCTTTAGTGCAAATAAAAATAATTTATATTAGAATTTAAAAACACAACTACGAACCGATCGGAACCAAAAAAAAACAATTATATTTTTCTTTTAAAACAATAAAATCAAAAAATTTAAATAAAGTGAAAAAAGATTAAATTAAAGAACTAGTGATTTGCTCACTTGGCCTTTACGATTGTCTCCATTTGGAACATGCTTGAGTGCTTTCTGTCAAAAGAGCTTTTCACCGCGAAAGTTGGCAGGGAAGCTTTCTTTGTAAGACTTTCCCGTTCAGAATAAACAAAATCTTTCAATTCAAAATTGCCTACTGTCTTTTAATTGTCTTACAAACGTAAGTTTGATCAAACTTGTGGGTACACCACGTCTGAGTAACATTATTTCCTGGTAATACATACAGAACACGACCAAACGATGGCACTTCAACATTTTGAACATTTTTGACTATTTATCTTTTATTTGTTTAATATACATTATTTTTGTATAAAAGTATTGCTCTTTATCCAACAAATACCGTATAAACCTAAATTTCAGACTGTGCACAAAAATTATGAAAATTCCATAAACTTTTCATTCCAATTGCAAGTATTTTAATTTTAATTTCTAGAATAATTTCTGGTATGCAGTTTTATAGCTTATTAGATTCTAGTACAATGAAGTGCAAGTTTGAAATTTCTCAAAATCGCGTTGATTTTTGAAATTTTTTTTTGCTGCCAGATAAAAAATCATCACAAATCAATGCGATTTTTTAGAAACTTCTAACTTGCACTTTTTATACACGATTTTAATAAGCTACAAAACTGTATACAAAAATTAATTTAGAAATTCGAATTAAAATACTTGGAATTGGGACACAAAATTTGTGGAATTTTTGCACAAAGTTGGAAATAGGGACTTTTATGGTTTTTTGTCGCCGGCTGGATGTATTCAATTCATTTCCTGTCTACCTGAGAGACAGCACACTTCGTTATTTTAATCATTATAATTTTCGGATCAAAACGGCATATCATTTATCTGTTATGGAATTACATATTTCGACCTTAAGTGCCAGACTGACTGTTCTCTTACACAAGCGACAAAAAAGAGCATTGCGATTGAGTTGACTATTTCTGTTTTGATGACTTTGAGAAAAATTAGTTGCATGCTGTTGTCATAACGCCTTTATGTATGCTACAATTATGTAATTTACCATTTTCCATGGGTGCTTAGCGTGGCAATGATTTTAATTTTCTGCGTTAATGAGCGTGAATTTATAAATTAACGCATACATGATTCCGTTCTACCAGGAAAGCCACCCTCTTGCTGCCGATGCTATGAAATGCTAAATTTCAAACGCGTAATTAAGTTTGTGAAACCGTCGGTATCCTGGTTACATTAGTTACGCAGCTGTGTTGAAAGTAATTGAGCAATGAAGTTAAATATTCCACAGCATAATTGCGTAGCAATGCAGATAAGTGACATCGGTTGTGACACATTTTAAAAGCCAACAACGAAAATTTGTCAGTTAAATGTAGGGTAAAAAACTACAATATATAAAAA
Organism: Rhagoletis zephyria; assembly: GCF_001687245.7. Lineage (NCBI taxonomy): Eukaryota > Metazoa > Arthropoda > Insecta > Diptera > Tephritidae > Rhagoletis > Rhagoletis zephyria. Next base: position 6,111 of record NW_016157347.1, on the reverse strand, counting down.
AAAACAAAAAAAACTGCATCAGCGGTGAACTTTATTTTCAAAAAGCCTCACTGCTGGTTCTACTCCTTCCCGTACACACGGCTACACTGAAGTGAATTCAAAACCAATTTACCCATATGCAGTTGGCAATCACTTCCATTGCCATGCTCACTCACACATCCACAAATTCAATAAACCAATAATTCACCAAGCCAACAATCGCAATGCCATATTCCAAATCCTACCTACGGCAAGTTTTCTTTTCTTTCCTCACTCACTCACCTATATCTCATGCGTATGTGCGGAAATACGCTAGTCTGAAATTGTCCCTCCAGTACAGCTGAATCGAATTTCGGATCCAGCCATGATTTGGATGCGGCCCGTTCGAATGCTACCGGCAACATGACGCTGCAGCAAGAATGCCGTCGTCCTGTCTGACTTAGGTACGTTTGTATGTGTGGCGCTAACGCAATTTGTATATCGTCGGTGGAATTGCTGCGACTATCGTTGACTAGAACGCCGGGAGGCATGGCGGTGAAGCTGACCGACGGACGACGTGACTGCAAAGAGATGGAGAGGTAAAAAAAAGTGAAAGAGAAAATTTAGTAGTAGAAATGTCATTTGAGAAAAACAATAAAATGGAAAACAATTTAGGTATTTACAAGTGTAGGCACTTCAGTTGAAATGCGCATAAGGGAAAGCGCCACCGAAGGGAATTGAACAAAAAAGTAGTTAAAATACAAATAATTTTCATTGTAGCACTGACGCCTGCAGCCGTAACGAAACTAAACATCGTCTAACGGCTTACTTTACTAACGAAACTTAAATTAAACTTAATTGTGCAACGTAGTGGAAATGTGATTACGTCGAATTCGCTGTCTGCATGCGTCTGAATGGCATAGTGATTGTCCTAGCAGTGGGGTGCCGCAGGCATTGGCAGGTGGGCTAAAATGCCATGTTACACTCGCTTATACATACATGAATTGGTGTACGTGTGTGTGAATAAGAATGTTGGCATTGCTGGTTAATTGTGTTAGACGATGTGGAATCGCTGCTGGAAGTGTGGATATGTGGTAGCTGACTTTCTCCCAATCGCTTGCTATCAGAGTCAATTCCTCCTACTTTTGAATATAATGTATACAAGCAATTAATTTGAAGCGTAATCAAAGTGTGGCGCGACAAAGAGTAGTCGGTAGAAATTTGGCAAGTACTGGATTATTTTTTTTTTAGGCGTGGATGAGACAATTTACTTCGGGTTTTATTTGCGCCTAGTGTAGCGAATATTGAGCTGGAATCGATTTGGATATGCTGGATAATAAGCATTTGAAACAAGTTATTGATCTTAAGTTTACCGTTTCAGGTTGGGTATTGTTTGTGAAGAGTCGAACTCTGTTTATAAAAACTCACAATTCGATATTGGTTGCTCCAGGAATCTGCTGACCGAATGTAAGCACATCTATACGCTGGGCGCTACTAACAATATTTAACTGTGATCTCCAGTAATTTTTAAGGGGATTTGCCTAAAGACTAGATTACATTTTGGCTATGGAAATAAAAAGAAATTTCTTTTATTTGAGCAGGGTACTAACAACATAGACACCGCCACCAGAAGGCACATCGTTTTTTATGAGAAACCCTCGGAGGTTCGCCATTGCTAGCAGAGGTAAAGGGAAGTATCGAAGTAAAATAACTGGGTGTAACTATTGACGATTGGACGTTGTGGCTTCTTGCTACCGCTCCGTAGGACCAGGATTCGATCTCGGGTCCGGTCGCCTCTTGGCTGGAAATGGCGATTGAAATTCTGTCATGAAAAGGCTTCTCATAAAATCCACTAGCCATTTGGAGGCGGCCTAAAACCGTATGTGAGAACAAAGCAAAAGCCAGATCATTTGTATTATTCATATGTTACCCATCTCTCGTGAAGAAAACGGATGTCAAATCTTTACAGTTTAACGAACCCCAAGGCTGCACTGCACGGGTATCACCGACGCGGTGAGGGCTTCTCCCGTCGCCGTCCTCGAGGTGCTATTAAGCATGCCGCCATTGCACTTCGCCATTAAGAAAGAAGCCTTCAAAAAGAAATCGTACATCGTAAACTGCGGAGAGACGATGAAATCTGGCATATCGACTGCTCCAGGCGTCGGTGAAGATGCTTATTGAGTACTTCCCAGAGGACCCCCATCCACGGGAATGGGGAAGCGCAACTCTATCTCCCAGGCTGGGGTCTACCCTACAGAACTATGTTTGAGGCAATACGCAAAGTGGTGAACATACAAACCTGTCTGAAACTATTCGGCCATCCATCTGTAAAGAGGATCTTTTTCAATTTTGCTAGTGGTCAGGAATAAGTATTTTGACTGTAAAATTTCGAGAATGGGCTGGAAGCACCTTCATTGGTTCATTATGGATGATTGGAGATTGGTGATATTAACCATTTGAGAAACTCTTAATTAGTCCTTATAAAGTAAAGAGTTGCAATATACTAAAGCTTGTTAAACAAAATGCATAAATAGATTGCAATTTGTTAATTTTTCGACACAAATTGTGTCTTAACCAAGTTTCAGTTGCCGAAGATGTTAGCATAAAATTTTACATAGAAACTCTACATATACGCAAGAAAATTTACATCAAGAAATCCTCATACAACATACCGTTTTTTTACTTCTGATTCCATTTTAGTTGCTTACATAAAATAAGAAAAAAAACTGCAGTCACTATTTTTTCGGATGGCTTTTGCACCTAAACCGCAGTTTAATGACTGCTATTACAAGCCAGATAGCCACTGACGAGCGAAAAATGCTACTCCAAATGCCGGTGGCCATTTTTGTTAGTTGCTCTTTAGCACGTGGCACACTTGAGAGCTGAGAGCTTTTTCCTTCCTTCCTTCCTTCCTGCACTCCGTATGACACAGGCAGCAGCAGTAAAAAATCACAAACACAAAAAAAAAAAAAAAAAAGTGACGCCGAAGGCATGCCGCAGTACACTTCACAAAATATGTGGCATTAAATTCACTTTCACTCGTGCTGCTTTAGCTAACCTTCATTCTATGAGTTTTTTTTTTTGTTTTTCATTCTACTTTTCGCGTCCTTGCATGACAAGCTCTTTAATGGTTAACGGTGCTATGTTTGTAAGTGATTATGGCTGCTAACAGTAAAATACCTGCAGGTAAATTTTAATGTTTTACTATATTTCTTTTTTTTCGCTCTCCCTCTCTCTTCTAAATATTCTTCAAGCCAGCCTTGCATCGCCTTTAACTAAAACGCCCTGTAAAGCATTGCTTTCGGAGTCCCTTCCACAACGCCCAGCCAGCCTTAAGCCTTTAAAGCAACAATTCAACATTTATTGTTATTAAATTTCACTGTTGATGCAGCTATTTTTGCCATACTGCCATACACGGTTTGCATTTTTAATGGCTGTAATTAATTTTCATATTCCACAGCGACTTGAATGGTTGGTGTCCATTGTTCGAGAATCGAGTACTGCTGCTGTGCATGTTTTGGTGCAAGAGTGGTATGTATGTATGTTGTATGTATTGTTGTTGTGCATTAGTAGGAATATTTGTGTTGTTGTGCGCATTCCTTTGCATATTGTCGACTGCAACGCCTGGGAAAATTGTTGGATTAGTGCAGAGGAATTTAATTAAAATTGCGATAGCTTTGTATTGCCTTTTGTATGCAATTGTTTATGTAAGTCTAAGCAATTTTTGTGTGATAAATGGCGGTGGCGTATGAGTAACATTCACTTACGGAGCCTAAGGGTAGACACAAAGGGGATATTAATGTTTGCGGTACTATTTTGCTTGAAAGCGGTGATACTAGGCAGTTCTTTTAAAAACGAAGAAAGGAACTCTGCTACCACTGACACCACCGATATGGACCGATATGGACCAACAGTTGCAATGGCCGATTAAGCAAAGCACATTTACTATCATTTCCTGTTTAAAACTTATTTAATTTTGTTTACCTTAATTTAATTTCCTTTGAATTATACGATTTTTTTAAATAAATATTGTACAAATTCTGAGCGCAAAGATGTAAATTTACCTTATTCGTAAGCACATACGTATACGCTTATTATTGCCAGTATACAATATGAATATCCATATATAATTTATGCGCCTAAAAGTTGAATCAAATTAAACTGAAAGTTGTGATAAACTAAAAAAAAAATTTTCAAGTCAGTTGCCAAAAAAAGCAAAAAATTTTGCAAAATAATCTTTTCTGTTAGGATATCTTGAGAAACGTACCTACTAAAAACGTTTAGCCAAGAAATCTGAAAAACATACATAATCTCTGAGCTTAAAAGTCTCAATACGACCATTTTTTTACCGAAATACGGCCTGTCAAAAAACACCGAAAAATTAAAATTTGTTTGCTTTTTTAATCATCTTGAGTTGTGGATTATCTGCCTATATTGATGCCATGCCAACATATATGTATGTTCTTTACTATCGAAACTAGATGATTTTTTGTGAAACCCCACGTACAACTTGTGAACCTCTATTCTTTTATCATGCCAACGTAGACCCCCGCCAAGTCCCCCGTGGGCCCCTGGGGGTCCAACTGGACCACTTTGGGAATCACTGATATACATATGTACATACATACATATATTGTACAATGCCACTGCGAGCATTTATATATATTTTTTAATATGTATCATTTAATTTTTAGAAACTTATTTGAAGTTTTTATTTGTTTTTTTTTTCTTTTTTAATGTAATTTTCTTTTAATTTTCATATTTTATTGTTTAAAACCGAAAAATATTTTTTTTTTTGGAAATTAATTTAATTTTTGGAAACCTTTTTTATTTATATTATTTGTGAGTATTTATGTAGAGGCCTTGTTTAGGCAATTGGCCAACGTACTTCTTCAGGTGTTTTTCAGTTTTTAAAAAAATTAATATTTTGGTTAGAAATATTTATGTACATACGTTTATGAATACCTTCAAAGCTCCTTTCCTAAAATAACCAAATTATTTAGTGCATTTAAATAAGCGAGTAAGTGTGATAAGATTGGCGAGATTATTCAAGAGAAAGACGAGAAACAACTGTTTTGCTTTATTGGTCTCAGGTAAATAGCTTAGGCTTAGGAGAAGCGAACGTTTCGCTTTTTTTTTCTCTCCACTGGCTAACTCCGCTGACTAATTGCGTTATTAAATTTACTGCAATTCTTTAAATTTAAACATTTAAATTGAGTAATTAAAATTTCTCGCTCCCCCAAAAATATACCATACCAAGCTTTAATTCGGCTCACCCTTTTCCGACCCGACCCCTACATAAATTACTCTACTTGTTGCCAAAGAAAAAGCAAATTGTCTTCAAACTCATCAAAGCAGATTCTTTTAATTTGTGTGCCTTTTTGCTCGAGCGTCAGCTTGAATGTCAAATAAAACTAATTACGTGCTCCCGCTGACAGTTCAAAGTCAACAACAACAACAACAACAACAACAACAACAACCTCTACCGCCCACGCTCTCGCCCACAAAGGAGCAGAGGAATAAAAAATCGTACCGCGCACAAATCAAATCGCAGCAACGCAAACAAAAACGCTAAACGGAAAGGGTGGTGAACAACTGGAAGGGTAAAGGTACGCAAAATTGAGATATCTAATTGAGCCAATTAGCAACTTGTTGCACTGCCATCAACTGTTGCAACTGGGCGCTTTTTCGCCCAACATCGCATAGTTGTTTCCTCTGTACGCTGTGATGTATTTTTTGTGCTTTGGCTTTGGTTTAGATTTTCCATTACCAAACACACACACACGCACTCCCCTGTTAGCGTACGCTTCAAATGACATCAATTAGCGGTTTTGCATTCGCGTTGGTTAGTTAGTATGCAGACGAACTTAGAAGCAATCATCTGTTGGTTGGACATGTGATTCTGTTGTAGCTCGACTCGGCCACTTGAACGCATGTGAATGATTCATAAAAGATTGGCGGAGGGTGTGAATGTGCATGTGGGTATGCAAGTATGTGTGGGTTGCTGCATGGGCAACTGTGCGCGCTTGCTTACAGAGATCCGTTTACAAGACTGTACTGTAAAGTGGAAGGTAGGTGGACGGACGACATTTGGCACAACCAATGTCTTAAGCAGGGATCACACGATTTGTACATTTGTACACAAAATGCCAA